>NW_027273854.1:16407500-16577500 GCF_046630095.1 Trachinotus anak
GGGGCTTTGCAAGCAGAGTGATGTGATTTTCTCAGCTTCCTCCCTCCTCGTGCCACTTTAACACACACACACACACAGTCTCACACACACACACACACACACACATGCACACACATTCTCACAAACAAGCAAACACACGGATGGACAAATAGGATGAAAGGAGCTTCATCATCCTCCTTGCAGTCAAATGTGTGTGTGTGTGTGAGACTGTGTGCGTGTGCGTGTGCGCGTGTGTGTGTGTGTGTGTGTGTATACTGTGTCCTGAGACTCAGAGCTGCGGGCTGTCTCTACTGTGGGAATCAATCATGATTCTTTCGATGTAATTATGTTTCAAGGCATGTTAACTGCGGGCCTACTGTATGTGTGTGTGCACGTATGTTCATGTGTCTCCGTGTCTCTATCTTTTTGTTCCTCCCCCTCACCTCTTCAGTCGCCCACTTGTGGGTAACATGCAGCACACATTCCCAGTCTGCCTTTATGAAGACCCTCCAAAGTTGTTTGATTTGAACGTTCCATCCGAAACACTTCTCTGTCCTCAGAAAACATCATCATGTCTGTCGTGTACTTCACTCATATCACTGCTGCTGTATGCCTGAGGGGCTTGTTTATCAAATACAGATGTAACTGTCATCAAAATCCCACTTTCTTACACAAGCTGCTGCTCCTCTGTGTGTGTGTGTTTATTTGTCGGATTTATGCGAGGTGGTGAGCTTTAACGCAGTGATTACCACTCTAGAGGATTTGATGCCTTATTTTCTCTCTTTCAGTGTGATTGAAAGGTTTGCACCGACAGTATTACCATCATAATGACAACTCAGAATTGATTCTTTTATATCTAGCAGAGTCATTACAGTGCATGGGCAGGTCGGCTGATAATAAGGATGATTCCAGCTCGTATACCGTTTATCAGAGGCACCTCAGCACTCCCCCAGAGCTGCAGTCATCTTTGATTCACAGGCCATTTGCAATGTGTATTTCATACTTCGGGGAGGTGGGACTCTTCCTTTTTTCAAGATGTGAAAAAAGGAAGTAAGTCTGGCAACAGTGATGTGGAATTCTTCACCACTGAGGATCGGAGAGTGTAGTACTTTTTAGTACAAGGGGGAAAGGAGATGTAAATTACACTCATGAAGCATGTTTGAAACAAAAAAAATTACATTTCTTGTATCAGGCATCGGTTGCATGGACACATCAGAAACAACTGATAAGGCTGCAGCCGGGGAATCGAGGCTACAAGCAGGACTGCTGGTTAACTATAGTTATTTATTATGCACCAGCACTGCAATGGAGAGAGAGTGAGAGAGAAGTTTGGAAGGCTGGTGGCTGCAGGGAAGCAGAGCCAGAAAGAGTGACCATTGGCAGGTAGAAACTATCCACACACACACACACACACACACACACACACACACACTCACAAGAGTCCAGCCAGGGTGATTCTCAGTATCCCTCTATAATTATGTTGAGCCATTGCCCAAATACTTATCGATTGCCACTGAGCCTCTAGTGAACCTGACAACACACACACACACACACACACAGAGACTTCACTGCGGTAGAGAGAGAGGGACTGGGGTATAATGAATGGGGCAATGAGGAGAAAGGGAGAGAAGAGAGGAGTGAAGGAAGAAAAGAGTGAGGGAAGGATGCAGGGGTGAGGGAAGTGGGGAAGGAGGGGGGCAAAGGACAAGGAAGTTAGAGAAAAGAGGAGAGGAGGGAGAAATAGATGGGGTTGTGAGAGAAAAGGAAGTAAAGATGCAGAGGAGTCCGGATAACTTTATACTGAAGATGTTTTTATGGAGTTTCAAATGACTTATTCATAATTGGAGGATTGTTGGTTGAATAATTATGCTTTAAGACATTTCCTCTCTATCAGGGTAATAAACAATAAGCTCTGGTGTTTTACAAAATATTTGAGGACCATTAAAACACCAATAGTCTGTTGCCTATTTAAGATTTATTTTGATGACTGCAAAGTGAAAGTTGTAACTGGTTTGTTGTGCTCTTTTAATATGAATAATGAGCCAGGAGAGCTAATGCTGTATTTGTCCTATAATCATATCAGCTCTGCATGTTTCTCCTCACAATGAACCATGACTAAAACTGCCATTTTTCTCTCCGTTGTGATCCAAACCCCCTGTAGTAAATAAATAGCATTTGGCAGTGCAAAGTACAATACATTATTGTACCATTGCCTAAAATGGGGTTCACTGTTCTGTTGCATTCAACTTATTGTTTTAATATCATTACAAGTTCAAGGCTGGGTCGCCTTAACACATTACAGTGACAAAAACAGAGCGAGGGGGTTTAGGAAAGAGAAAATGGAGAGAGCGCAAGGGAGTGAAACGAGGGTAGTGTACTGTATAGATATTAGAAAAAGATGAGTACATTTTTTGTGGCAAAACAAATTCCACCCTCCTCCCCCAGCCCCTGTCACAAACACAGTCTCAGACGCACATTTCCCACAGTCGCAGTCAGAGCTGCACCGATGCAAAGCTGCTTAATAGCAGAGTGATGAGGGTGAATTGGCTTATGGAGTGGAAGGAGGGAGAGAAGACATAATGGTGTCAATCTGGCTACAACACACACACACACACACACACACACACACACACACACACAAACACAAACACTGATAGATACAGGCCGACATCTCCTCTTACTCTTTCTCACTCTTTCCCTGCTTTAAACATACACACACACACAAAGTTGAATGAATGAGAAAGACATGCAGCTACAAGGTTTCTCATATCGTGATGCCTCATGTGGAAATGGTAAAAAATCACCCCTGTGTGCATTTTGTACTATACATAAACGAAGAGAACAAAAAGATGAATGACTTGTGCCTCTGCAGCTCCAGACTCTTTCCTGGGTGGCTGTGCTTTGCTGCTCTGTGTGTGTATGTCTTTGTGTGTGTGTGTGTGTGTGTGTGTGTGTGTGTGTGGTTTGAAGCTGTTTGTACCAGTGGGGTTGTTCTACAGTCATTGGTCTATCCCTCATCGATTCTTGGCAGGCGATTCTGGGCATCGGCAGCTCTTCTTTCACGCTCTTCCCTTCTCTCTTCCCCTCTCTCCCTCTTTCTCTCTCACTCTCTCTCTCTCTCCCTCTCTTTCTTTCTCTCTCTCTCTGCCGCTGTGTTTTGGATATCAGTTCTTTGTTGGGGTCTGCGTGGGGCTTCAGAAATTGGGCCCAGTGCAACCTCAGCAGTTCTCTGGCCAGCAGTTGCTACTTTGAAAAAAAAATGGGCCACAAAAAGAAAGAACAGAAAAATGACAGCATTGGTCATCTGTTCAGGTGATGACCTATGTTTACCTTTACCTGACAAGGACCTTTTGTGGCCGTGTGAATTATGTCAGTTGTGTCCCAGAGGCAAGATAGCATGATGTTGCAAAACCTCTTGGGGAGGAGGTCAAGGTGGATGATTTGCTGTACAAAGCATTTACCTTGGACACTAGAGACTGCTGCTCATTCCCTCTTTCCACCAGCAGCTGTCTTTTCACTGTGACTGCAGTCTTTCTCTAATCTGAACCAACTACCTTACATCATTTTTGAATACTTTTTGTAACAGTAACATGTAAACGCCGATAGCAGCACCAGATCAGACAGAGAAAACAGTGAAAGTGAGTGGCAATGATCAAGGGGATGAGGAGAGAAGGGAGGGAAGAGGAGGGGAAAGTGGCAGTTTGCAAGGTAAAGAGAGGGCAAGAGGGAGCGTGCAGCTTAGTAAAAGCTGCTCTCATCCTTTGAATGGAGGGTGTGATGGAAGGTGATACTCTAATAGGATACAGGATGGACAGATAAAGAGATCAGCTCTCTCACTCCCTGGGAGCATTCCAGTCGGCCATCAGGTCCCCATGCAGGGCTCGTCAAATAAAACCCCTGCTTTATTCAGAGCCCTTCCCATCGGCAGGGGCTGCTCTGGTTCCCTGCCAAGCTTCCTCGAACACCTGACAGAGGGATAGAGAGAGTAAGACCACGGTGGAATATGCTGGAGGTACAACAAGAGAGGCAGTATACGTTAATCTGCAGCTCTAGATAGTGTCTAGATCTAAATTATATGAGGGTGTCATCAGTAAAAAGACATCTAACACTTTCTGATTCTAGATATCATTTTTGCAGGTAAAACCATGACTAAAATTTCCAAAAGCAGAGCAGCAAATTCAACTTAAGTTCAAGTGAAATATCAAATAGAAAATATCAAAAGAAGCGTGAGTCTACAGTTGAGTCTTTGACCTCACCTACAGATTTCTAAAGGTCTAAATGTTAAGCCCATAGGTCGCCTATGCAAGCAGCTTATCATGACCCATAATTACTTTTTATTGTTCGGTGAGTTCTAGTGGCTATATTACGGTTAGGGTTAGGGTGGTGGTGGTGTGCCCCAATGGGTCGTATTCAAGGGGAGTGACAAACAACCTGTATGGTCATTTAGGTTGGTGGACTTGTTGAAGCTTTATATATATATATTTTTTAATTTAATTATTTTTTGGGGGGCTTTTTATGCCTTTTTTTTATTATAGACAAGTGGAGACTGACAGGAAAGGGGGTAGAGAGAGGGGAATGACATGCAGGAAAGAGTCGGACCGGTCGGGAGTCGAACCAGCGACTACCTGCCAAGAGCGTCTTACGCTCAACATGGTACACACCCTAACCACTCGACTACCGGGCCGCCCGAAGCTTTATATCTATATGCAATTCCTTGTCAAAATCATCAAAATGAAGTGATGTTATTTGTTGAGATCATGATTTTTTGTGGAAAATAATGACACAGTGACAAGGTCACAGTTTTGTTGGAGTAAGCGGCCACTGGAAGAATTTTGCATTCTTTATTTGCAAGAGGTGCTAATTCAGAAGCCCCCCCCACTACCCCAGGTTCTCCGGCCTGACCTGTGCTTATCTCTGGAAAACTGTTGTAAACCTTTAGTCATTCAGAAGAGCTTCACTGTGCACACCTGCTCATCTTCAGCGGCAGTTGGTGTTGCTTTCCATGCTCAGTTTTTTGTTTCCTATCTCAAATTCCTACTGTCCATCATCCTGTTATCCGCTATGTTCCCATCATCTTGCCTGAAGCAAGAAGTCTGAATCGCAATGAAAAAAGGAAAAAAAAACAAAAAAAAAACAGAAGAAAGAAAAAACACTGTCGAGATTGTTCTTAACCATTAGTTTTGGCAACAACATAAAAGCAGCACAGGGTGGATGACATCAGCAGATAGCTAGGTGAGCGGACAGATAAATAGTTAGGACTAATCAGTCATTGGCAGACAGGTGCATGCGGGAGAACAAAAAGGAAGTGAAACCAACCAAGGAAGGAGAAATTGGAGCAAGACAAAGCGAGAAAAACTCAAAGAAGGAGTGAAAAAAATAAGTATGATGAAAAAATGTATTCATTGTTGAAAGCAAGACCGAAGAGGGGGAAGGTAGAAAGGGAGAACTGGAAAGGTTGGGAGGAGTGCGGTGCTAAGTAATGTATCCTGCCAGTTTTCATTGTGTCTGAAACTGCTCCACAGAAGTAAGGAGGCTGTAATAGGATAAAGACTGTACTGCAGAAGGAGAGTGAAGAGGGGAGGTGGAAGTAAAGGAATAGCTAAAGAGTGGGGGAGAGAAAAAATGAATTGGAGGAAGAGAGGGACAGACACACATAAACAAAAACAGTCAGCAATCAATTACTGGTTGTGTAACCAGGTTTTAAGGCTCCACTGATCACTTGAGTCGGGTTTGCCACTTCACACAACTCATTGTAACTTCAGTAAGGTTAGGTGCCGCTCTCGCCCTGTTTCTGTGCAAGCCTATCAATTCCTGTTACACTGGAGGCGACTTTCCAGGGTGTTTGTGGAGAGGATCTGCTGTAAGATATTCCTGAATTGTTAAAGCAGGAGAGACAGTTGAAGTTTTTTGTTGTTTTTTTTGCCTCCCAGTATTTTTAATGGAGAGAGTATTTTTAAAGGAGAGAGGACTGTGCAGTGTGTTTGAAAAGAGAGCACTGTTGGAAAATGGAGGGGATGCTGTAATGTTTTCAAAAGGGAATGGGGAGGTCACAGTTGGCGCACACTGCCGTCACTGCCAGGGTTGGTGGTGTCCACAAACATGGAGGGGAGGGGTGGGGGTTATTCTCACAATGACATATCTAATCAGATACACTATAGACTCAGCTGCATGCTACAGCAGCTGGTTAGACACTTCCACAGCAAAAAGCTGTGCACAAACCTCAGTGAGGGCCATGTGCTTCGGCCTCAATTTACAGCACGCGACTGTACTGAAAGTCTCACAGTTTCCCCATGTATCTCAGTGTAAAACTCCACCACAAAAAATGTTGCCGACTTACAGAACTTATCCATCTGAGCCTCTAGATTACGTATACACTGAGGTTAACTGCTGGTTCTCTGGGGCACTTTAGAAGTTTCTAGAACTGTCAGTCTGTCACTGCCAGGTGTTGTCGTACTGCCTGTCATCCCGCCCGCCTAATGTCCCTTCTATTTCACTGTTTCCAGGATGGCTGGCAGAGACTAAGCAGACAGTAATGTACTGAAATATTTCTGTATACGTGTATTGAGATGAATCTGTGCATGTGTTGGTGCATGTTAGAAAAACAAAAAAAAAACAGGGCCTAAAACCATATCATTTCAGAGACAGCGTCATAGTCAAAGACAGATGTGAGATCATTACATATAGACAGATCCTCTTAAAGTAATAAATGGCCTCCTTTTAAAGTCAGATACATAAGAGAGCTCAATCATAATCATGTCACCTATGCTGTTAACACAGTTGATCATGCAGTTTTAGTTGAATGCCTTAAGCACGGAGTGGGTACCCCTGACTCAGGAGTGAGCAGACGTCACTGTGGGGTTCTGCAGGGCTCAGGTGTGGGACCCTTCTTTATTTGGCTCTGTGTGTGCCCTCAGATGACAACTCATTTCAAGCAAATAGGAATCAGCCTTGTTTCTAACCTACAAAGACATCTGTGAAATCTGTTAGCGCATATTTATAAGTGACTTTTGACAGTGTTTGGATCGTGCCACACTGCAACAACAACAATAACAACAACAACAACAACAACAACAACAACAGAATCATAGAACATCCACTGTTGTTTGCACAGTGTTAACTACATGTATGCGCTGGGAATAGTCTTTCTCTAGCATGTGAGCCTCGTTCATCATTGCATGCGGAGACATGATGGCATGTGTGGCGTGTTCAGCCTCCAGACATTAGGGGAGAGTAGATGCTGCGTGCACATACACACACATCCACACAAACAGGGGAGTCCGTGTGCATTACTGCACAAAATTGAAGCATGAGCTTTTAGCTTTATAATTGGCAAGAATGTGCACAACTTAATGAATGTGTGTGTGTGTGTGTGTGTCTGTGCAGCAGTGTTGTTGATGACCCATAATAGCAATGCCCCAGAAGGAAAATGCAAGAAGTCTGTTGTTTCCATTTCACCTGTCTTTTACCTCTGTTTTTTTCACATACACACAGTGACAGGGATTCAGGTATAGACTTAATGCTGCTGCTGGTGATAATGATGGCAATAACCTCAGGCTTCCTCCACAATAATATGGCAATACACACAATGTAACATATATAAAAGAGACCAATGCAAAACTTGTGTCTTCAGAAAGAAAACCATTACATGTAGATTTCTCTCTCCCTTTTGGTTTCACACCTCAAGTGTTAAATAGTTGAAATTAAATGAGCAATAACTACATTTAAAGGCAAAAAGTAAGGACTGTGTTAGTTTGTTTTAATAAGATTTGATTAGTACTGCCCGGCAGAAGAAGTAATCAACCCAACAATTGCCATCTGATTGTGATTACAATATATATTCTACAATTATGTTGTTGAATTCTGATTGGTGTGTGAAAATACGTGTACTTTTCCGACAGAGCTCGCTTCACTTCAGATCAGTGAGAAAAAGCACAAGCAAAACGCAAAGACAGAAACATGATGTGTAAAATATCCTTCTCACTTTGGCATCTACTGTATAGTATGCCCACATGGGACCAGTGCTTGTCCTAGCTGTCTTTTAGCAATAAGGCTGTTTCTTGCTACTGACTGTAAGCATCACCGAAGTAGCAATGGTCACTGAGAGCTCACTAAAGGGCAATATGGATTTTTTTTTCAAAAATATATATAAAAATTATATAAGAAATTAAGCTAGATGAAAAGACAACTAGCTTCCTGATTATCATGTGTTTGAGTACAAACGTGGTTGGAACAAACCCTTTTGACCAATGGAGGGATGGGATAAAAGTAACTCAAGTGATGCAGGCATAAAAAGGGGGAAACAAAAGTAAAGTAAAAAGGGGAGAAGGGAAGAGAGAGAAATATTCTCCCCTTTGGCTGATTTGGCTATAAATATGTGACTCATAATGTCTTTGATTTGCAAATTAGGGCGACTGTTTTTCCCATAACTGTACTCTTTTTCTTTTTTTCTTTCTTTCTTTCTTTCTTTCTTTCTTTCTTTCTTCCCCCCCTCCCTCCATCCTTCACTCTTGCCTCCTCCTGTCCCAGATACAAACTGTACGTGCGTCACTGTGAGCGTATGTGTATGTGTATGCATGTTCATTAACATCACTGCAGTCCGCAGGGGAGTGATGAGGAGAGAGAAGCTCCCCAAACAAATCACACTCTTATCTCTTATCTGGCCCAGCCAATCACATGCTGATCTTATCACCAACACCGACAAAACACACAGACAGAGAAAGAGCGGCGGGGGGGGGGGGGGGGGGGGGTTTAAGGAAGAGATATACCAACAGAGGTTATGGAGAGGGAAAAGGAGAGAACAGACAAAAAAGCAGAGAAGATGAAGGAAAAGAAAAGCAAAGATAAAACAAAGAGACAATGGGAGGAG
Source organism: Trachinotus anak (assembly GCF_046630095.1). Classification (NCBI taxonomy): domain Eukaryota; kingdom Metazoa; phylum Chordata; class Actinopteri; order Carangiformes; family Carangidae; genus Trachinotus; species Trachinotus anak. Next base: position 16,416,346 of record NW_027273854.1, read on the forward strand.
GATCAGAGAGACGAGGAATGAGAAAGAGGGTTTTGCAGGACTAAAATAAACCAAGTCAAATGAGAAAACTAACAAACCGTATCGAGCGCTACCAGAAGTGTGTGTGTGTGTGTGTGTGTTAGTGTGGTTCAGTGCTGCCATTATTAGGTGATGTAAAGAGCTAATGCGGTGTTAAATAAAAGCAGCACTTGCTTCATTATTCATGGTGTCTGGGGTCACAGGCCTGAGATTGAGTGTGTGTGTGTGTGTGTGTGTGTGTGTGTGTGTGTACGCGCACATATACTGTATGTATAATGTGTATGTGTGTGTGTGTCTGTATCTTGCCAAATTCTTGGCCACAACTCACCCTCTCTTTAAAGAGGATTTGAAACTTTGGGAGCTGCAAAGTGGGTCAGCAACTTTGTCTCCTCTCCTCTCCTCTCCCCTCTCTTCTCTCCTCTTCTCTCCTCTCCTCTCCCCTCTCTTCTCTTCTCTTCTCTTCTCTTCTCTTCTCTTCTCATCTCTTCTCTTCTCTTCTCTTCTCTCCTCTCCTCTCGTCCCCCTCCTCTCTTCTCTTCTCTCCTCTTCTCTCCTCTCCTTTCCACTCTTTCCTCTCCTCTCCTCTCCTCTCCCCTCTCTTCTCTCCTCTCCTCTCCTCTCCTCTCCTCTCCCCTCTCTTCTCTCCTCTCCTCTCCTCTCCTCTCCTCTCTTCTCCTCTCTTCTCTCCTTTCCTCTCCTCTCTTCTCCTCTCTTCTCTCCTCTCCTCCCCTCTCCTCTCCTCTCCTCTCCTCTTCTCTCCTCTCCTCTCCCCTCTCTTCTCTTCTCTTCTCTTCTCTTCTCTTCTCTTCTCTTCTCTCCTCCCCCCTCCTCTCCTCACCTCTCCTATCCTCTCCTCTCCCCCCTCCTCTCTTCTCTCCTCTCCTCTTCTCTCCTCTCCTTTCCGCTCTTTCCTCTCCTCTCCTCTCCTCTCCTCTCCTCTCCTCTCCCCTCGCTGATCTCCTCTCTTCTCCTCTCCTCTCCTCTCCCCTCTCTTCTCTTCTCTCTTCTCCTCTCCTCTCCTCTCCTCTCCTCTCCTCTCCCCTCTCTTCTCTTCTCTCCTCTCCTCTTCTCTCCTCTCCTTTCCGCTCTTTCCTCTCCTCTCCTCTCCTCTCCCCTCGCTGCTCTCCTCTCTTCTCCTCTCCTCTCCTCTCCCCTCTCTTCTCTTCTCTCTTCTCCTCTCCTCTCCTCTCCTCTCCTCTCCCCTCTCTCCTCTTCTCTCCTCTCCTTTCCGCTCTTTCCTCTCCTCTCCTCTCCTCTCCCCTCTCTTCTCTTCTCTTCTCTCCTCTCCTCTCCTCTCCTCTCCTCTCCCCTCGCTGCTCTCCTCTCCTCTCCTCTCCTCTCCCTCTTCTCCTGTAATGGTCAAAACCCTATTTGAAATGCTTTACCACATTGTCAAGAATAAAATTAGGGGAAAATATTACAAATCCTTGTAGCTGAGCTTCCTAAAAACATTAGCGTCTGCCTTTACAAAGCCGTGCTGCTCGAACCTCGCTGTACAAATGTGTGTGCGACCCAGTTGAGTCTCTCTCCCTCTGTTGTGTGAGCAGTGTTCCACAGATGCTCCTCGCCACTCACGACTCGAGTCAGATAGTATTACTGTCCTTCGTCCTCACTCGAGAGACCACAGCAAGGCCGCGTGAGGACAACCCTGATCCTCCAAGATGTTTGTCAGCCTCTAACCAGCGTCACAGATGACTCACTTTTGTTTTCCGTCACGCTTTGCTGTTAACTATGTGACTGTTTGCATTAAACTTCAATTCAAATTGCTTCTTTTTATTCTTCTCTTCATATTTATACCATATGACATGCATCCCCTATTGATAGCCACTTGAGCAGCATTAATGGACAAATACAACAAAGGCTGCCAGCAGGCTGACCAGTAGCACACTTTTATGCTCTGACCTGCATGAGGAGTGCAACTGCTAATTATTTTCATTACGAATTAATCTGCCAGTTATTTTCACTATTAATTGATTTTGTCTTTTTGTCAGTTGTTCAAAACCCGGAATGTTCAGTTTAGTGTCACATAAGACAAATAAAAGCACCCAATTCTTATGCATGAGAAGCTTGAACCAGCAAATCAAACAGTTGTCAATAATCAAAATGAGTCAATTAATCTGTAATGAAAAGCAAAGAAAGATAAACTGAACAAATTAGTCAAACATTTTCACACCACTGTGAGTCTGGATCTCGTCATGCTGCATGCTTGAAATTCAAACAGAATATTTTTGATAAAATATTGCAGCTGCCTGGCATTGTCAAGTTTTGCTCTTTTGCATTTGGAAGAAAAAAAAAAGAAGGAGAGGTGGAGGCGGAAAATAAAGATCCACTAAATGTGTGAAATTACTGATTCAATAGGCTGATTACCCAATCACAGCTCGCTCTCGCCCACTTCCTCTGATACTGATTCAAGGTGCTGACTCAGTCAAACCGCTTCTAATAAGGGACAACTGAAGCCACGAACACCACAGACGATGGTCGGTCAAAGTGGCTACACATGCTCTGTGATGTGCGTTTCCTGGGAGTATATACTTCATTCCTTTTCAAATCTTCCCCCTTCATTGTTTATAATTCAACATGATCCTTCTTCCTCAGAGTATTGCAACACAGTCGCAGATAGACTGGCTTCAGTAATAATTTCTGAATACTTTCTCAAGTCACTGTATATTAGCTGACATACAGCTGAACCACTTTTTGTCCTCTGCTCTCCCACTTCCTTTATTCTTCCTTATCTCCTTTTATCCAATCCTCTGCGCTTTTCCTACTGTCCTCTCTCCTCCATTCTTTTCCACTCCACTTTTTTTTTTCCCCATCTCTCTCTCCATCACTCTTGTGCCCAGAAATGTAAGTGACCCATCTGTGATAGCAAAAGGTACATTAGGCATTAGGGAGTTCCCCCTCCGGCCCTGTGTGTGTGTGTGTGTGTGTGTGTGTGTGTGTGTGTGTGTGTCTGTGTAAAATTCTGTGCGTCTGTGCGCATTGTTAACAGATATCGCACGATGGACTCCTCCCAGGGGTGCTGTCCGTCTGCTTGGCCAATGAAATGCAGCCAATTACTCTGCAGGCCTCGCTGGCAGCCAATCAAATGGAAATGGGAAAGCTTAGAGATGATGATGGGGTTTAGGGCATAGCACTTATATTGCACTTTGTTAATGTAAAGCAAAGTCAGTGTGCGTAGGAGCTCAGGAGTCCACATGAAACAGCTGATATCTTTCTGTCTTTCTCTCTCTGTCTCTCTTTCTCTCAGTTATATTATTAATGATGAATGCGTGAGGGTGGATGTGAGCAGATCTGAATAGGGCACAGTGCTGCGGTAAGAGCGCACTGCTCTTTTCTTGCTGGCCAATGTGGCTTTGATGGAATTGCAAAACATTTTGGGGAAATATGCTAATGTTCTATTTTTTGAGAGCGAGATCAATATCCATGTTGAGCCTGTCCTTTAAAATATGGAGCTGAACATGGGACGTGTTTAGCTTAGCTTAGCATGAATACTGGAGACGGGGGGGGGGATCAAGTCTTGTCATCACAGTGCAATTACCAGATGTATCCTGCACACCGGACCACAATCAAAACCTGACGAAATAGTTCCAGCATGTACCTCCCTACAAAACCCGTTTACATTTCTTTTGTGTATGAATGAAATACATGAGATGCAGCTTATGGACTGGAGGGTTTAGAGGTGTTAGCATGCTATTTGGTCAGCCATGCTTGCTGTTTCACCTTGCTTCTTGACTTCATGCTAAGCTACGCTAAACACACACTGACTCAAGCTCTTACTACAAGCTTACTACAGCAAAAATCTTCTTATCTTACTTCTATCTATTCCTTTAATACAGCCACACCCCCCCAACCCCCCCACGCACACTTCCAGTCCACTCTCACCTCTTGATCTTCTTCCCCTGTTTATCCCCACTCTTGCTCTCTGACATTTCTCCTTTCCTTCTCCTCATCTGTCCTTCTGCCACTCGTTCCATCCCTCCCTCCCTCCCTCCCTCCCATCAGCCCGTCCCGCTCTGTTTCGTCCTCTTCAAAGTGGGTCTCGCAGTGTCACTGTCTGTCTGTTGGTGGCAGTGGTGATGAATCACTGATACTGCCAGCATAGTTAGTGATGACCATAACAGCTGACTGATGCATCTCTATTGGGGAAACTATCAGCTCATTATGCAGTATTGATTTGCCCTCACATAGTTGTATGTCACAGCAGAAGCAGGGGGTAATATGATGATCTTTTGTACTGTAATATGTCTTATTTTCTGGCTCCGTATTTGGTGAATAAAAAAAGGAAAACAGCTGTTTACTATGCCACAAACATGTATCAAAATCATATACTGTAATTTACAAGAAGAGTTTTTAAAGTCTGAACGGTTAAAATGAATGTGAACAACAGTCAATAAATTATTTTTTAAATTATAAGCCAATGATAAGAAGAAAACTTCTTCTTAGTGAATTCCAGTCTTAATGCTAAGCTAAACTAACCATGTCTTGGCTCTAGCTCCTTATTGAATGGACAGATATGAGAGCAGTATTGATCTTCTCATCTAACTTGCCAGGGGAAAGTGAAAAAGCATTTTCTTGTATGTTGTAGTTGAAAAGTAGAGGCCTCGGCCTGGGGCCTTTCTGACTGCCATCCTCCCCGCTAAACAGGCTACTGCTGGATGATTTCAAATTATTAACCACCCAGTTAGCAATACCCTCGCACCATCTGAGGAAGAGGGGCCCTTGAACAAAACTCAGTGAAGTGAGTCACACTATACACAGTTTGCTCAGTTTCTGCAAGCGTGTGAAATACAGTAGGCCTATACAGCGATATGCCGGAGGTGGCCTGGTTCAAAAGCAACACAAATGCACACACAGTGTTCGCAATCTGATATGATGACACAGTAATAACGCACACTGAAATATATTCAGAAACTGGGAAGTGTGATATTAAATTAGGCTTCCAGTGAACTATGGGTGAAAAGAAGATCATTTTTAACTTTTATTTTGGAACAACCGCTCGGCACTGGTCCAGGCAATCTGTCAACATCAAAATATTTGCTGAGGCGTGGACCTGGCTGAGCTAATTTTCACTGAACTCCATTCAAACTTTTTGTTCTGCATGTATGCTAACTAAAAGATTAAACTCCCTCATTCCTGTGCAGGAAATGCAGCTAAGCTACTCTAATGTTGTTCCTGGAAACGTGACATTAAGATAAAAATGATTTCACCTCAGGAATTCACGCTTCCTCTCGTCACTGCAGCCCGTGTGCGGAGCTGCTTTACGACTGCACAGATGTAGGTCTAGGTGTTTTGTTCTGTGTAAATCTGGCCTTTGAGGCCTTTGATTTTCTTGTTTTTCCTGGGCAGTGGGTGTTCTTCCATTCTGTTTGAGCCGAGGTTTATATTACGTTGTTTGTGTCTTTGGAATGAACTCAGCATGATACACAGCCCTCTGGCACACACACACACACACACGATTTATAAATCTCTTTTATTTTGAGGAGAGAGTGTGTGTGTGTGTGTGTGTGTGTGTGTACGTGTCTGTGCACAAGAAATCACAGACCACATACACAAGCATTTATTTGTGTGTGTGGGTTATTTGTGCCTTTATGTTTGAGTTAATGTGCGTGTTTGTGTGTGAGTGAAACTATGTGTGTGACCTCTTTCGTGTGCATTATCTCTCCAAATAAACAATTCCTTAGATTAGGTTCACGATTTCATCTCTCTACATCCTGTTGCCTTCCACTAAACTCTCATCTTAAGCGCATCAGATCTTTATAACCCTGTAAGGCCGCACACTGGGTGCCTCCATACAGGATTACTTTATTCAATACCTTAAAACGAAAACAGGTTTCAACAAGTAATCCTGACAAAGAGGTTTCATGTTGAAATGTTATTTATGTAGTCAATAAAGCACCACTGCGTTGAGGATCAGACTGTGCAGCGACGTCTAATTCAAAGTCCTATTTTATTGTGATTAGCACCTTTACTCATCCAGTGGGATTCTTTTCTCACTCTCTTTTGTGTTCATTCAGAAGTCTGCCAAAGTGTGAGGTGGGACAGACAGTAGGGTGGAGACAGGCACAAAGGAAGAAACAAAAAAGTTACAAAAAAAGGAAGGAAAGAAAGAAGGAAAAAACTACAGAAAAGGCAGTAGAAGAGGTAAAAAGTGCAGGAAAGAAGGAAGGAATGAAAGGAAGAGGATGGAATGAGGAAATCATGACAGGCACAGCAGTGAATAATTATGATGGTTATGGCAGTTTTTACATTATTTTATAACGATGACTCTTATTATGACTGTGGAGGCTGTAATAATGATACCAATCATCTCTGTGCATGTGGCAGGTGTGAAATGCACAATATGTCAGAGTCTAGTGAAGGCAGATATAATAATGCAGAGACAAATAACAAGCAGAGCTGTAGAGGAAGAGGGTAAAGTAATCAGATTACCAAGAATGCTGTGGTTTAAAGGGAAATTTCGGCGGCGTTCACCTTTTTGTGACCCCCCTTAAAACAAAGCAACGCTTACTTCCTGTGACTAGTTCAACGAAAGGCTGGGTTTTCCTGCCTTATTTGCATATGTGTATGTATTTGCTAATCATCTCTAACCCCTCAGGTTGATCTTCTTACCCCTTGTGAGGGTTCTGACCCTTAGGTTGGGAACATATCTAAATATAATCTGACAGCCAACACTATACTATGAAACACTGATTTGTCACAATGGGAATTAAACAAGAAGAATTGAGTATTTGGGGGCATTGCACCAATTTAAGCAGCAAGTCATGTATAAGTAGGCTGTTTATTCTACAATTTCTGGGTAAATTGTGAAGTTATACTCCCACACTGATAACCATTCCTGCTTAGATGTAAGGTTAGGTCCCAGAAGAATGTAGCAGAATATTGGCCTTATTAGAAGAGATAGGTAGTGGGTGGGAGAGGGCAAGATGGATAGAGGGAGGTGAGAAAAGACAGAGCCCCTGGATAGGGAGTTAACGAAAAGAAAGGAAGACACAGAGAGGAAGATATTGGACTTATTAGAGAAGAGAGTGAGTGGGAGAGGAGGGCAAACACAGAGAGACAACGTTAGAGACACACACAGAGAGAGGGATGATGTTATTTTGTCAGTGTTTCCCCGTGGGGGCTCGGCTGCTTGTTAAAAAGTCCTGACAGAGGAACCACAGCAACACACACACACACACACACATAGGCACATGCACATGCACATACACACAAACAGACACTGCTCCTGTGTGATAAACTTTGCATAGGTCTCTTTCTCCCTCTGAGTGTGTTATCTAAAATGGACTGCGTTCATGCCAAAAATATTCTTCTCTGACGTCAAATGCAGCCTTGTTTAATAATGTGCGTGCATGTATGTGTGTGTGTGTGTGTGTGTGTGTGTGTGTATGCGTGGCCTCTATTGCAGTTGAAAGCTGCTGTTTCCCTGTAATGATTATCCAACACAAACAAAGGATATATGCTCCCCTCTGTTCGCACCGAGTAGTTTATTAACACCCATTCTCCACAACACACAAACACACTTAAAGAACAGACTCGCATTCACAGCGGCACCACGAGATCTGCTCGTTGTTTAAAACACTGTAATCTAGTAAAGACAGAACAAGATCCACACTTTCATAAGACTCTGACGGAGACATCTACTTACATAATGTGCTGTAAGTAAAAGACACTAAAGCAATGTCGTTAGTACAATGATATTTCTCTCTGGACATTATGAGATTGAAAGAAAAAGATGAAGGCATTTGTTTTGTAGTTGCATGTGTTTGTGGGTAAATCCAGTGTAAATACATGCAAACACACATTTCACTTCCACCTCCAAGAAAAGGTAGTAATATGCATCTGTCCATCTGATCGCTGCTTCTTAGATCTCACCTGTGACCTCACACGTCTGAGGTAAAGTCCTCCTCCTCTTCCATATGATGTTTAGGCCTGAATAACATTGTTCTGGCTTGATACCATCAGTTTGACATTATCAAACTGGTTTTATAGGGAATCATAAAACAGTGAGGTCATGAGGTTGTCTCAGTCCACAGAGAAACATATGACGCTTCAGCTGGAGTGAAAATAAACTCACCAGGTTATGAGGTTTTCACATGAACAGCTCAAAGCTCTTAGACATGACTGTGCATATGTGTCTCTGCCTGACTGTGTTCCTGACTATGTTGATGTGTTTTGATTGTTTGATTGATCCCAATGCACTGTGCTTTTCACAATGATTTTTAGTGCAGACAGTTTAGTAATGCCACTGAAATGCAGTATCAGTCGATTTTAAACAGCCCCACATATGACATGATATTAAAACACATATAGATATAGATGAGAGCCTCCTGCTCCTATTCAACTATCATGTTTCCTATTTAATCATCCAGGATGTGCATAGAAAGAAAACTTCTGCAGCAGTGTGGGATCTGATCAGGTAGACTTTTACTGTCTTTGCATAATATTAAGATTTAGTGTACTGGTCTATGCCAGTAAGATGAACGACCCACATGGAGTTCGCCTTGCATCGTCTAAATTAGTCTCCATAAAAGAATAGAGTTATGGGAATTGTGAATAAAACATCACATGTTTTACTTTCTTTTATTAATCTGATATTGTTAAATAAAGAAATTAAATTCTACTTAATTAATTCTATAATTTAACAAAAGTTTCATGGTACCCGTGTATACTGGCGTGCCAGGCCACCCACAATGACTTTGGATCTTGAAGACAAAAGCACTTTGATATAAGGTAGTTGAATGACTTGCTGCACAGTTGCATTTTGCTACAAAACAAGATGTAAGTCTAACTTCTCCCTCCCTTCCGACCCACCCCCGTCCCTGAGGCACAGCCTTCCGCCTCATGAGAGCACACACGAGAATGTCATGTCTAATGTCTTTGTCAATTTGTCATCTTTCTAATTATGAGTTGTGCCTCTTTAGGACAATGTTTTCTTCAGTTAAATGCCGTTCTTTAAACCGACTCATCTCAGTTTATCTACATCTCCTTTGTCTGGGTTTGACAGAGGATATTAAAAAGTGATCTTCACTTGTTGGAAATAACAAGTGGTCTCGGTGCCAAATAGTGGGCTGTTTTCACTTTCTCTTTATATAAGTGATGATATCACTTCCTCCTACTGAATGTCAGTTGAATGATGTCTTGTCTGTTTGGCAAACACACAGGACATAGCTTGGAAAACATATGAATATGGCTCATTTCTTTAACTTGGGATGCATTCAACTCACCAAGCAGCACTTATTTCAGCAAAGTTTCAACTGTAATTGGCTTGTCTGTTTTTCTTTTACTCTAAAATACACAGTGGGAGGCAGAAGTGAGTGGTGCCAGCCTATAAGCTGACACATTTTGCACATTTGGAATTTGTGTATACATCTTCCACACTCGGTGGATCTGTTTGGCACAGGTCTATCTGATATTGTGTCAGTGCCAATCCAGCCCCGCAGACACAGAGATACTGTAGTCGGCCAAACTGCAAAATTAAAAACCTCTGCAATAGATTGTCAGAAGGATAGCTTCAAAAACATTACATCATGGCCGGGGTGCAAAGCCAGATTCCATTTACAGTGTAGGGGTTACTTCATAAAGAATCTAATGTGTAGATGTTTTCCATTGACATATAAGGTCATCACCTCATGTGATTTTAGCCACAAGGACTCAAAGAGACATGTGAAAGCTTTACACTTTAGTGATCAGAAGTGGCAGAAAATTGCTTTTTGAAGTTTGTATGACAGTTCCTGCCCACAGCCATAATATGTGATATCAGTACAAAACTCAATTTTGGCACATAACGAACCTAAGTGCGGTTATAGCAGACATAGAGCAATCATACAGTAATCGGTTATTTTATCATTCAGCACGTTTTTGGCCGTGGTGACAGTTTATGTGTGGTTTATATGGTGAGAGCTGCATGCCTGGCATTTTGAATTTTTTTCTCTCTTTTGTTTTGCTGCCGCTATTTTTATGCCTGTCTGTTTATATTTAGTAACTGGCCACTGAGGAATTTTTGTCATATCAGTGTGTTTCTCCTCCAGTGGACACTGTGGCGCGGTTAAAGCCAGCAGATAACAGGGTATCTGTGGCAGATTGAAGTGATGCGTGGATAAATGTGACATCCTTTACATGACAAATATATGCATGTTCGGGTGTGCATGTGTACTATCAGCCCTTTATCTTGGTCAGCGTATACCTCACAAACTCAACTCACTATGCACTCATCTGTGTGTGTGTGTGTGTGTGTGTGTGTGTGTGTGTGTGTGTGTGTGTGTGTGTGTGTGTGTGTGTGTGATTTTTCTGTACATGTGTGTATGTCATCAGACCAGACAGTGCATGATGCTATCAGCAGAGGAGGATATGAGGACTACTATTTATAACTCCCCTCTATCTCAACTTAGACACACTGTCCTGCCCTGCGGGGCAGGTGCGCGTTTGTGTGTTTGCATCATTGTAGTTGTGTGTGTGTGTGTGTGTGTTTGTGTGCAACAGAGTGGGGAATTTGAGGGTGGGAGATGTGTGTGTGTGTGTGTGTGTGTGTTTGTTTGAGTATATGTATGCCACTAGCTGAAGGTGTGAGTGGAAAGCAGAGACATGTCACACTTGACAAGGGTGAAATGAGAGGATATGATTGGCTGTTTTCTGATGTCACGGATCGTGAGCCGTCCCAATTAGAAACAATCATACGCTGCTTAGTCACTCCATCAGTCTCCTCTCCACTGCTCTACCCATCGCTTCCCTTTTCTCTCTGGCTCCCCTGCATCCAGATCCCCTCCCACTTTGCCTCTAATTTCATGTCTCTATGGAACTTTCTCTGTCTGCCGCTCTCAGGCTAATTTGCTTTCTTTTAGTGTTTCTGTTGCTAATTCTTTATCATTGCCTACCTTTTCAGTCATTGTTTCTTCCATGCTCCATCTGTTATTTTGCAATTTGTTTGCCATATTTGCTCCTTCCTTAGTGTCTTATTGCCTTTTCTTTTTCACTCAACTTCATTCCCAAAACTGTGAAAATGAAGAAATGTAATGGGCTATAATTGAAACATATAAAAACGGATAGGAATATGAATATACAGTAATGAAGGTACACACATTAAAAAAATGGGATTTGTGCATATACAAGGTTTTATGAAATTCAGTGACTTCATTTTCATTCCTGCTTGTGATTCTCTGGAAAAGATGAATTTGAACAAGAGAGAGACATCAGATGACAGAAAAATGGAAAGTGTGCTTGTCTTCTCGTCCACAGGAGAGCAGGAAGTTTTATTCAGTCCTTTGTGAGGGTCTTGTCCTGAAGAGTCAGTGCTTCTGCATCAGTCAAGTGCTCAGTAGAGGCGACTCTGGTCTGAGAATTATAGGTTAGGCAGACCCAAACTGCCCATCTTTGAGAGACAATAAATGAAGCTCATTCTAAGCAGTGCAGGGGATCATGCACTTGTGTGAAATGAGGATATTCAGCCCAACTTGAACCAGATCTCTCTGATGAGATGCAGTGAAAATAAAGAGACCTGCACAAACACACTCAGTCTAATTTGAGTTGAGACCAGAACAGAGCAAATATGTTGGTAAGAGGAGGATTTCCATTTGGGTCCATGGTAGCTTTTGGCTTCCTCCCCCCGGCTGCCTGACGCATTCATACAGTCATACGCACATGCACACACACACAGACACAAAAACACTGGCAAAATACTGAATAACAAAATACTAATTTTATTCATTCCCAGTGTTAGATATTCCTAACTTAATTGTGCATAAATGTTGCCTTTGGTATCAATATATTCTCAGTGTTAAAAAATGAGTATCCAGATTCTAGAAATTTGGTGATATGGGAACAGACTTCTCATATGTTTTAAACTTATTACCCTATCACTATAAACCCATTGGATCATGTCAGAATACAATGTCACAAAATTCAAACAGGAACAATACGCAGATGTCAGTACTTAAATATCTGAAGACAAAACAAAACACAAAAAAGGCAAACACTTCCCATGACTGCTCTGTGCTCTTTTTGGCCCTGTGCTGGTCACAGTCCTCTGTATATTGGAGCAAAGTGTGGGATTATTGGCCGCTGGTGTGATGAAGACAGGAAGTGACATGTCTTATAGCATGACCACCATGCTCGAGCATTGCTGCAGTTTCTACCCCATTAGAGAGAGAGCCTCTGAAGAGTCTGAGCATCAAGTCTGCCTACCTCACATATAGATACAATACCATTAAAGAGCACTCAAGAGTCTTGATATATATATATGCTCACACACACACACACACACACACACACACACACACACACAAATAATTCAAACAGTGAATACCCACATTATTCATAGACTATCAGCACAATTGTAAAGGAAATGCTAGGTCATGCGTGTAGCGATGAAAGTGCGCACCGCACACTGATATGGTCACAAATACCATCCACTACACTCAGTCCCTGCTTTCTAGTTGTATCTATTTTCATTCCTCCGGTGCGCTCTTCTCTCAGTTGTGTCTTAGATGTGGAAATCTGTCTACAGGAAAAACAGCTGTATAGCAACAAACCTGTAACTGACTACAAAAGTAGAGGGACAAAAATAGAAAGTTAATCATTTAATTGGAACGTTTACACTTACACCCGTTCATTTTTTAAAATACATCATCAGTCACAACCTTTGACATTTCCCTGGTGCTCTAGACTCATTACGTGTCAGCACTTACATAATCATGCAGTTTCCTTCCTGAAGTAATGTACTGGACATGTGTATCTCGTCAGCGTAACAGCAGAAACACTTCTTTTAAGACAACAGAATCCTCAGTTAAGCAGACAGGGTTCAGTCAGCCTGCTCATGGCCAACTAGAGCCTACAGGTGTGTGCTAGAGGCAGGACTAACTCAAACACTACTGTAGGTGATCACCACTGATGATATATTATTGAAATTTGCAGCTGGCAGTGAAACCTTCGTTCTGTGTATCTGCTTCAGGGAGGTTGACCGGAGATGTTACATGTTGTGTGTACTGTGTGTTTGTGGGATGCAGATATGACTCACAACACACTGCACAAGTTAATGTGTGCTTTTAAGAAATATAGTCTAAACTATGGCTGCAATTACAGCTGGAGATTAAAGCAATAATGAAGGCATACGTCATATGGTAACCGATCACATTCATGCCTTCTTTTTTTTTTTTTTCCTGTTCAAGATGTGACTTTTGCAGCAGTTAGTACTGAGGCTAATACTCTTTACTGTATGTTTGATCATACACACCAACTCCCTCTTTTTTTTTAAGTTCAGTCACACTGTGGATGAATTACCGCAGATACAGCCTGCAGGCAGTGTGTACATGTAGTGTGTGCATTTATGTGTGTCTGTGTGTGTAAGTGTGTGTGGCGCATTAGCTCATTTTGAGAACAGGTGTCATCCTACAAAATGACACCAGGGCAGAGTAACTTATTCTTCATTTTTCTTCATTTTTAAAAATTTTTTTTTATGTTGTTGTTTTTTCCAGCTGTCAGGTTGCAGCTACATGCAAACACACAGGTACATACACACAGGCACGCACGAACAAGACATGCACAACAACCTGCAAGTCAATCACAATTAGACTGCCTCTTTGACATTTCATGGTAACATAACCCCGCCCACACACATACATACACACACACACACACACACACACTCACAAATCATACAATAGACAACTAAAGAGAAGCTAACTCTTTCTCTCTCCACACGTTTTGTGATGTGTGATGCTTCTTTTCTTCTTCACTTTTTCTTTTCTTATTTCACCTCATTCAGTAGCCCACACCATAATGAGTCATTGAAAAGAAATCGTCCAACATAAATGAATAGAGTTAATTTGCCCACCGGAAATAGCACTTGTCTGCTCTGTCCAAGCCCGTGTATCACTTTGGCTGAATTAAGTTGCAAATGATTCTGAGTCAGGTTTAATGGAGTGGATATGAGTGACTCAGAGTGAATGCAACTCTTGTTCCCCCCAGAACCAGGCCCACAGAGTTCTGCAGCCCGCCAGTACTGCACCAATCCAATTTGGGATTAATTGAATTGTTCTGAGCCCCTCATCCATATATTTCCTCCACGTAGAAGCTTATTACTCTCTATCTCTGTGTGTGTGTGTGTGTGTGTGTGTGTGTGAGAGAGAGAGAGAGAGCTAGAGAGACAGAGAGAGAGAGAGAGAGAGTCAGAGTCTGTGTACTCATAATGTGCCAAATTTTAAATGCTCTGCAGCAGATTGATCTTTCTGAGATGTAGTTTGGTGATGGAAAGAAATCCAAATAAATCTTTGACTAAGTCTCTTCTCTCCCTCCCTTTATCCTCCTTTCTCTCCATTTTCTCCCTCCCTCCTTTCCTCTCCCCTGTTCTCTTTTCTCAGGATGTGAAGTCGACATTCTTCCAGTTCGGTGCGTCCATCCAGCAGGAGGCTCTGCTTATGCTGAACATCATGGAGGAGTACGACTGGCACATCTTCTCCATCGTCACGTCAAAGTTCCCGGGCTACCAGGAGTTCATCAACATCCTGAAAACCACCGTGGACAACAGGTAGGATCAACTTCATTGCACTTCTCCACATTTTCACCTTTTTACTGTAAGTTGTATATTATTTATATATTTTTTTTTTCCATAACAGTAGCCAACAAGATGATGCAGCAGCATAAAGTTGTCACTCAAGAAGAACAGCTGTGACAATTATGTGGCAAACTTCCTTCTCATTCAGAGAAGCTCAGGGTAGAGAGCACAAGCTGAGTTGGTCAAATAAACTGTAATAAAACCGAGAGGAGAGACAAGTGTAGCTTAACAAGACTTAGCATCTACAGCCATGATAGCAGCTCTGTGAAGCTGTACTGAGACACAGTGGTAATCTGAGCTTAATGTTAACGTCAAAGTGTTAGCATGTTTGCAGTGACAATGCTAACATGTTGATGTTAAGCAGGAATAATGTTTACCACATTCACCATCTTAGCTTAGCATGTTAGCATGCTAATGATCGCGAATTAGCACTAAACACAAATTAGAGCTGAGGCTGATGAGAACGCAGGTGTTTCGTCTTAAATAAAGTAATGGATGGAATTAAAATTCGTCCATTACTTTATGAAAAATGAAAGGATCACCAATACATGAATGCATGTACCAAATTTCATGGCAATCCATTAAATAGTTGAGATATTTTAGCTTTGAACAAAGTGGACCGATCAACAAAACAGATGACAAACACTGTGTCAAAATAGAATTGTTCCTTTACACTGATACCATATCAGGAAAAATAAACACACAAACATGAACTAACTATTACACAGAGATAACAGGGAGTACCTTGCAAGCATAAAATTCAGATGGAAACACTGTCAATATAGTCGTAATAGAGGGACTGTTATGACTATATTTCTCCCTTCATAACCTTTTGGGTAGAATCTGTCCATTGTTCCCAAAATGACATCTCAATGCACCAAGAAAAACTGAAGATAACAAGAACTGTAGGTATGTTTTCTCAAGAGTTCCTGTTCACGGCATTTCTTCAAGCCTGTAATCTTCCACATTATCACTGCAGAGTTTTCTTTCTATCAGAGCTAGTGCATGTTTTGCCCTTTTTTCCATCTCCTCCATTCACACAGTGTATACTTCAAAGACAGCAAGTCTAAAAGGATTTTTATCAGCATTCTTATAATGAATGTAGATGACAGGTGGCTTGTTGTTTGCTGCACCTTTAGGTCATTTTGACTGATGCTGTAGTTCTCCGCAGAGAGGGAAAGAGATAGATAGAAAACTGCAGAAGAAAGCAGCAAGCCATAATTTGTGGCAAAAAAAAAAAAAATGTCAAATGAGTGATACATGTTCAGTAATGTTGAGATGCTGGCAAAGGTTGGTGCCTGTTCTTGTGATATATAGAGACCCAGCTGAGGAGGGTCTTTTTCATTAGCAGTTACTCTTTATGTCAAACCCAGCAAGGGTTCAAAAACTCTGTATTTGGTGACCCTTAAGAGTTGTATTCATCGCAAGTAGAGTGGCAACAGGTCGTTAAACGGCTAATTTAATAAGATTATAGGAACTGTTCCTTGTAGCAGCTGTTACAATCAGAATTAAGTCTAAATCTGGAAGGGAAAGGAATTTGTTTGGCATAAATACTTTGATTCCATCTTTAATCTGCCCTGTTAATGCTGATCTGGGAAACTACATGCACATATAGGTAACCTCAGGTAGATAATCTCATTTTGCACATTTAAGTATGAGATTTGAGAACAAAAGGTGAAGAAATTGTAATTCTCCCAGTAGTTTTGAGAGCAGAAAGCAAAGTCAGTAGGTTGGCCAATTAATGGTTAAAAGTTCCCCTCCCATTGTTTTTCTTTTAATCTTGTTTTGTCCACATTAATCTGCAGACAGGTATGCTACTGCCTTTGTAAAATACATGTAAAACAGTTTCCATCTTTTAAGACCAAGCCCCCTTGTTTATTGTTCTTTAGGGCACCATTAACCATTGTAACATCAATATCTATTCCATATAAATGTATTTATAATACTTTAGTGAATGGTAGCTCCACAGATTAGTAATAAAAAACAATAATTAACACCCCAGTGTCAATATTTGTACCCTCAAGAGGTGATGTTGATCTCAGTGATACAGTAACTGTAGAAGAAATAATTATCCCAATTACCTGCCATAATCTGTTGTCAATTTCCCATGTCAGTGTTGAGCTGGTTCACACTGACTTAGTCATGGGCAGACAGTTTTAATACCAATAAACTTCCATCTTTCATGTCGGGGAATTAGACCAGTCAACTGAGTGAGTCAAGGCTGACTTCACCTTGGAGACATATTAGGACCTGCAGCAGGTCCACAGCGAAAGAATATATTTTGGTGGTGACTTCATACAGGACATAGGCTATAGGCTTTCTGTGGGTGGTCTTCCTGTCCGTATAATCTGCAGGTTAAAGGGGACAGAACTGGGTTTTTGGATTGAAATGCTTGTCCAGGCTTTCTCTGATCTGGATCATCTGAAACCCACTACATACAGTGCCACCTGTCTCAGCCATGGTGATTGAGCTGCAAGTAAGAAGAGCAAAACATTTGTATCAGGGTGTTCTCAAATTTCTGTGCAAAAAAAAAAAACTTACTTCCTGAACCTTCTTTTGGACATATCTGTATCATACCTGTATCATACTCTCACCATTGTTGTCTCTCTCTCTCTCTCTCTCTCCCTCTCTCTCTTTGAATGTGTCTCTGTGTGTCATTGTCTCTCTTTACTAGTTTTGTCATCTGGGACTTGTAGACCATCATCACTTTGGACAGCATGAAGAGGACAGCAAGTCCCAGATCACTCTCATGTTACACTATCTGTCTATTGTTAGATGGTTAACTGCTTCCCTCTTTTCCCTGCCACGCATCCCACTTTGTAATATAGTGTGTGTGTGTGTGTGTGTGTGTGTGTGTGTGTGTGTGTGTGTGTGTGCATGCGTGTGTGTGAGCGCGTATGTGTTCATGTTCACTCTGCCAGCTCTCTGCCATGAAGGACCTGTGCTCCTGACAACACAGCGCGCTGCCAGTTTATGACATATTATGTTCTTTAATTACTAACATAACATTTCCTCTGCTTGTGCTGCTCTTTAGCCTTGTGTACTGGGAGCTGCTGGATATTATCACTCTGGACTTTGTGGAAAAGAGCAGTCAGTCCCACTGGATGAAACAGATACTCTTCAAATGCATTGTCTTTTTTAATGAGCACTTGTTAATTCTGCCCACTTAAGCTAATTGGCTACAAAGCTTAAAAAAAAAAAAAAAAAAAAAAAAAAAAAAAAAAAAGCTTTCCTTCACAGTTCTTTTGAACATCACAGTTGCTACACTCCATAGAGCTAAAAAATCTTTGTGAAACATCCATCTTCAGCCACATGGTTGTGCAGGTGCAATGCAATATTGATTAGCTTATTTTTCTGCAAAAGTTGTGACAGAAGCTCACAATTGCCAACAATGATGATGTTGATAACAGCACTACTCTGAGATAGCTGTTGTCACAAATTAGCACACTGGCCACAGGCACTGCAGCGGCCCTCTCACATTAACAGGCCAGTGTTTGTTCTCCTTGTCTGTTAGTTGTGTGGGCCGGAACCTGCTGAGCATCATTATACAGGACCAGCTTTAGCATTTGCATTCCATTTAGCCTTAATGTGTTTCCCCTGACAATAAGTACTTTACACCTATTAGTATTCACGTCGCACTTAACAATGATAGTAATTGTAATGGATAATTATAACTGCCCTTGCCAGCACCTGAGCAAAGTTAATAGTCTATTAGTTAAATATTAACATTTCACTCCTGTCCTCTTTATTCGTGCTATAGTTTTGTGGGCTGGGACCTGCAGAATATCATCACTTTGGACGCAGTGGAGGAAGACAGCCGGTCTCAGATCATGCTCAAGAAGGTCCAGTCCCCAGTGGTCCTCCTCTACTGTTCCAAGGATGAGGCAGTCTACATCCTGGAGGAGGCTCGCTCTCTGGGCCTCACTGGATTTGGATACATCTGGATTGTGCCGTCTCTCACCACTGGGAACCCGGAAATAACGCCTGAAGAGTTTCCATCGGGAATGATTTCAGTATCATATGATGACTGGGACTACCCGTTGGAGGCGCGGGTTCGCGATGGGCTAGGAATCATAACATCAGCAGCGGCAGCCATGTTGGAGGAGTATGGCGACATCCCTGAGGCCAAAACATCCTGTTACGGCCAGATGGAGAAGACGACCAAGCTGCCGCCCAGCGCCCTACATAAGTAAGCAAACACAGTGTGTGGATGTGTTTGTTTTGGCATCCATGTCTGTAATGATTAGTGAGAAATACAGCGAGCAATGGAGCTTTTTCGAGAAGAGAAAAATAGATGCAGCAGCATTATAATGGTTTTGTGTATTTTTACAACATCTAAGAGAATAGCTGTATGAATGTACATGGATCTGTGTGTGTGTGTGTGTGTGTGTGTGTTTGTTTGAGTGCATGGCTTCCTGCCACACTCTGTTTGTTTGCACTCTTGTCCTCAGTAATTAGAGACTTCCACCAAGTTTCCACCAAGTCTGCGTCAAGGATTGAGATTGAAGAATGATGCAATTACTGGATGAAAGACCAAGGGATTGAGCGTTAGAGCTAAGAGAATAGAGGAGGTGTAGGAGTCAGAGAGGGAGAGGGGGGAATGAAAGAGGTGAATGGGAGTTGAGGATGGAGTTTGTGATTTTGCCAACGAAGGAGGAGGGAAGGCAAGAAATTGAGACTGGGGTAGCAGCGGGAAGCCGCAACAAATGAGTGCTCTCCAAAATTGAAGCGCTCCTTGATGAGTCCTTCTGTTCCTCTTCTCATGTATTCCTCCATCTCTCATTCAGTCTCATGCGCTCCTCCTCATCATGCACTCACTCCCCAGCAGCCAGTGGGAGATGTCGCAGGTCTTGCCAGCTCTGTCTGGCTCTCCATCTGGCAGAGGAGGGAGAGACACACACACAACCTGTGTTTACACCAATATTGTTTTTTTAATTGTTTTTTTTTTTTTTTTTTTTATAATTATGTGTGAAATGAAAATTCTTCCGTCTAAATGACAAAATCTATTTCCAAAAACATTTCGCAAAATTATCAAAATTCAAAAATGTTTTTTTGTCTCTACTTTGCATCATCTCACAGTTAAGATGGTTAAACTTGAAAATGATTGAGAAGAACAGATTTTACAACCCTTGAAAGCATATGGATGTGTTTGGTATTTAACAGTCTACACATCATTTGAGAAACATAGCACATCAATATAATATTGATAATTGAACCAGTGGGCAAGTAAGTCATCATGTCACCATTCTTTAGTTTGCTTTTGTCTTAGAAGATGGCTTCAAATACAACTGAAATAACTAACATTAAAGAACAACAACTTGTTTTGGAAGCCTTTTCTGATATTCAGGAAGCTTAGTTGTTGGTTTCTACCTTAACGTTTGCATAACATCAGAGTGGGACGACAGTATCTCAGAAAAGGATGAGAGGCTGAGAGCAAAAGACAGAGTGACGCAGTAAGAGATGAATAATGTAACGGGTACATGTAGAGCACTTAGTGTTTTGGCATTTAGATCAGATTAAGTCCCAGTTATTTTCTCTACTAAACTAATATAAGTTTAGGAAGTCAAGATTGAAGAATAACATTTTCCTCTGAGGTAATTTTACCGCATGGGTCTGTGAATTTGAACTGGCCTAAAACATTTTCATGTCATTGATCAATAAATCAAAACTCTTTGGGTTTATGTGTCAAAACATTACATCACCGGTTACTTATGTGAGCACCTAATATACTGCCTACTACCTATTGCATTAATATTGAAGATGTTTTTAGTCTGATACGCCTTCTGGCTTTCAGCCAATTTTGAATTTGGGTTTTGCAGAAAAAAAACAAGATGCATTGTGCACTGTGGGTAGTTAAGGGAGCCTGGGAGATTAGAACATTCACTGCAAAAATGGGGCTGGGCTGACTCTTGACTCAGCCTATTTAGGGAGCTTAAAATCGCAGTAGTCGCTGAGGTAACAGATTAGTAACTGGCATTGTGCACCAACATTTATGAGCTCCCACTTGTAAATTAAGGTCATTTTGTGTTAAGAGACAGTAAAGTATGACTGATTGCATCCTTAATGACCTCAGCGGGACTTTGAATACCAATTCCACACTGACGTAGCTCTCGTTTTGTCAGGAAACACAGGTAAACCAAAGAGAATTACCAAACATCCAGAGCCAGCTGACATTGTTCCCAGCATGCTCTGCTGCCTCAGGTTGTTACCCAGGTGATGAGTAGCCACAGATGGCTCTGTTTTGGGTGAGAGAGCTCAGTCAATAGGGCTTCAGGGCCAGGACATGAGAAACATGATTGGTCAAGGCTAGGTCGGGGCAACGAGCCAGTGCGGGTTGTTAGACTGTCAACGGCTGTCAGGGGAGGAGAACATGGCCAGTGCATGCACACGAACACACACGAACACACGCACACACACACACACACACACACACACACACAGGTGGGCAGATGGGCTGTATGTATGAATGTACAGCATCAGTGTGACACAAAACATTATACAGTCTTACAAGGCTAGGATATACTCTATATACGCACTGAAATCACAGGGAAGTCCGTAGTTCTGATGACCAGTACCGTGCAATGAGGGCTCTCAGTGAAGTTTTACCTCACTCTCTTTGCCTGTGACAGCTGTGATGATAAATCCACTGTGACATGTCCAAGATGAATATGTTTTGCAGAGTAATAGAAAAATAAAATTAAATAAAAACAGGAGACAAATGACCAACTAAGAGAGCTGGCCAGTGCGGCAATCAGACCAAGTGACAACTTGTGCTCCATATAAATTATGGTATGTGTATGTGTGAGGTTTTGTGCGTGTGTGTGTGTATGTTAGAAACAAGAAAAATACCCCCCCCACCATAAGAGAATGTTCTGTCATGACCGATTTACTGTGTCCTGCTCACCTTGCTGTGGTGAACAGTGTGCCTTAAAAGACTTAAGCACTTATTTATCTGTGTGTGTGTGTGTGTGTGTGTGTGTGTGTGTGTGTTTGTGTGTGTGTGTACATGTGTGAGTTTGTTCTGACAGGTAATTTCAGTCTCTCGCCTTGATATATGAGGGTCAGAACTCAGGAAACGCACACATATACACACCCACACATAACACACACGTATTGAGTCTTAGGCCAGCTGTCATATGGGCTGTGCTCACACATTACACAATGCAACTGAGAATTGAACAGAGACATTTCCTGACAAATTTTATATTAATTGATGCAATCATGCAATAGAGAAGTGCATTAAAAACAAATCTTACTCAAGTTGTGTTTATATGTTAAACAAAACTGCTTTCTGTATTTGTCATTTTAGAGTTAGAAACATAACCTATGAACCTATCCTGCACGTAACTGCACATAAATATTACATTGCTACATGATTGATAGCTAACTACATCTGTGTGTATTTATTATTCAATTCCCACATGTACACTCCTGTCAGCAGTTGATGTGATTTGTGAGAAATGCCTTTACCTGCAGCAGGTGATCTCACAAAGAGCAGTATATTTGACTAGATGGAGAATATAGCCATACACTGTCACCTATGGAAAGTTGTGCACATGAAATAAACAAGTGCTTCTAAACAAGTCCTCCTAAATGACCAGGTCGTCATGGTTTGGTTGGGTTTAGGCAAAGAGTGAGGTTTGGGTTAAAATAACTGTACTTCCTTTAGGTCGGAAGACCGTCATTGTCATGGTTACAGTAATACACATACAGTTAAGGTTGTGGAACTGTCATGGTTAAAATACACAACGACAACAATTGGTATCAACATGAAACAAACAGCGGTCTCCCATGTCAAAGGCCCACATTATGTGGGTCCATCCGTCCACCCCAATTATTATAACATGGACTTTGTTGCTCTTTGTACTATGTCACGTGACTTCCTCCTTTACTCCTGTCATAATTACTATAGTCGCCTCACGATAAAACAAAGCTATGTGGTGTAATATGTGGTGTACAAAGCTGCTGGCACAGATGACGACAGATGACCCAATCCTAAAACGAACTGCTGTGTGTGAGGTAATGTGTCTAATACTGTATGCAACTTTTCCTTTGTTGAAACTAATCATCAAGCATAAATAGGAAACACATTTTCTTTAGTTCTTTAAAGGGTGAAATTTTGGAGACACTGTGTCATTGTTTCAAGCAGGGACAGAGAGTGAGATGTGAGCGAGTGAAGCTGCAATCACGAAAATCAGTAACTCATTTTATCCCTCAAATCTCTCCTGTCTGCTTAAGTATTAGCTTGCCTTGCAAGTAACAGAGAGAGGGACTGAATCCTTTCTTAATCAAATAAATGAATGGCAGATGTGTGTCTCTGTGTGAGTGTGCAGAAGCTTTCATTTTACATGAAAAGGTGCTTACAAAGCAAAAGCAGATAATGCTAGTTTCAATCAAACAATGAGCTAGCTTGTAGTTTAAGTGCCTGATACTTAGCCTGAAGTGTTTATTAGGCATTGTTGGGGGTGCATTTAATACAAGTGTGTGGGAACAGCAGTACATTGCCCAGTTTTTGTTCTTTCAGAATAATTTCCATCATGTGGTTTTTCAGAATTACACGTTTCTATGACACAATCTTTTTCATAAGGTAAATGTCAAAAAGTGTGGTCCTAACTCAATTTTGACCAGATATGTAGTTACTGCATTGTGGCTTTGAAGGGCGCAACAGTTGTCTGCATTGAGTTTATTAAGCAAAATTAGCATGTGTACTCTATCTTAGAGATAAATGAGCCATCAAGTAGCATTTGGCTTGAGTTGTCAGAGAGAGGAGAGACAGGGAGAGATGGGAGGGAGTTTAGTCAGCTGCAATATGAACTGCTGCAAATCCCAATGCACAAGAAGATTATTAATTTTTCATCAGAGGGAAGGATATCTAAGAAGGTGCTCCACTGTTGTTCTCTGATTCCTGTCCTAAAATTGGATTTGCATATTGGAGAAAACCCATGATATTCAAACTGAGCTACAGTATAAAGGATCCCAGGCCAATACACACATAAACCCTATTGTGTACAACAAAGCAAATGCTGCTGAGGTAGCTGTGTGGACACGTGTTGCATTTTATGGTGCAAGCTTGGAGAAGACAAAATATAATTGTTAGCATTAATCTTGTGCTGCTGAAACTCAGACCAAAAAAAAAAAAAAAAAAAACATAACTGCACAGACATACCCACACACACATGCACACCAGGGACAACAGGAGGGGCAGATACACTGCTAAGCTAGCATCTACCTCACCTTGTACAGTCATCATTCATGCCACACTTAACACATGCCACCTGAGGCTCAGTGTGTGTTTTCAAGTGACTACCCACCCTTGGGTCCTCTTAAAAGACCTAGATCAGCACAGCCCCCATCTTTTTTTTTTTCTTTTTTTTTTTTTAGACCGCCCGTCTCTCACAGCCACAGCGTGTGTGTGTGCACGCTTTTGCACTTCATAGATCCGGTGAGTGCTCTGACATTATACATCATTGCTTTGACTGGTTCTTGTCTTGATGAAAGATAAATGTCTCTATCTTTGACACCCACACAGCATCATACAGATCATTTTAACATATCCGTGGAGACCATTTCCCTTGCAGTAGAACCTCTTCGGAGAAAATGTAGAGGAGTTTTTATCACAAAGTAAGACCGTTGTAATCATGGGGAGATCCAGAGCAGCTCAGAGTAAGATAGGACTTGAGCTATTATTTCTTATGTGTCAAGGGCATTTTGACAGGGCAGGACATAAGGCTGCTACCAGAGAAGACAGCTGTTGTGAAGTCTGGTCTGTGTAAAATACAATGATATGATACAATATTTGGAAACGTCATTGTCTTTCAATATTAACATCATTAATGCTCTATCATTGCTAAGCAGCGAAGGATTAAGAAAGCAGCACAAATGCAGAGTATCAGGCACTTGCTGCTGTAATGCAGCGTTATGTGTGTGCTCTCACTTGTGTGCTGCAGTGTATGTTTAGTGCTGGTTAACTCTGGTGCAGTGCCCCCCTCCCATCGCAACCCCTTTTACTCCAAAAAAAAAAAAAAAAAAAAAAAAAGAGGGAGGAAGGAAAAAATAACACAGAAGATATTTTTATCCTAACTCTGTCGAGGCTTAGTTCTCCTCCTCCCTCGTCACACTTCTCTTTCCATCTCTCTCACTCTTATCTTTAGGCTCACTCACTTTTTTTTTTTCTTTTTTGGTTGCCCCTTCTCCGCTGTCTACTGCCTCTCCTCGCCCCCCCTAATGAATAGAGAGATTACTGATATAATGGAGACTGGAAAGTGAGAGGAACTGGATCGCTTTACTGTGATCTCAGTGCTACAGGAGAGGAAACATTACATGGAGAATTGTTGAGGTGTGCAAAGTAATTGTCAGCGTTTCAGTGTCAGTGTGTGTGCAGGGACGTTCATTCAGGGTTATTTAGGGTCATCTTCCGGCAAACACACTCCAGTCTGTGTCCGTATCCTAGCAACACCCTATCAGGTCCACCTGTTCAATGGGCGTCAGCCCAAACATACTTGCAGACTCACACACACACATACACACACAATCTGCCTGTCCAGTCTGCATCCTGTTCTTGCTTGCAAACACAAATTTGTGTAAAGTGTATGTGTAAATACTATGACGATGTTCCATTTTCAATTGGTTTAAAACAAAATACATGAGGGTCTCACAAACTGCACATGTCAAGTGACAACAGGATTAACTGAGGTCGGAACATCTTCACCTGCCACGCCTGATCAGCTGTAGCAGGAAAGAATTATGTTTACTGAGTCACCTTACAGGATGCCCCGCTCTTATACCTATTTTCTAACATCCAGCGTAAGTTTCAATATGGTTGTATCAGATTGACATCAAATACTTTATCTTGGTGCAGTAAACAGCACTTTCTTTGCTGGATTGTGTCAAAAAAATGAATCAGACAACAAAAGAGAGCAAACTGTACAGTAAACAGAGGGAAAGAACAGCAAAGGCTTCCACTGTATGTGTGTGTGTGTGTGTGTGTGTGTGTGTGTGTGTGTGTGTGTGTGTGTGTGTGTGTGTGTGTGTGTGTGTGTCTTCCACATAGATGGCTGCAGAGCGCAGAATGGGCTGGTGTCTAAGAGAGCAGCCTAGGCGCTGGTATTGATCCCAGCCCCTCTTTCTCTGCTGTAGTTGCACATAATTGGGTTCAGCACTGCATCCCCTGTCCAATCAAATGGCTTAATACTTCTCACCTGGTTGCTCACAGGGCAATCAGATCATTTTAATCACAAAACCCACTCAGTGCCCTTATCGCTGGCTGATTTCATCTGGGCATTGAGTGCTATTGTGTATGCCAGTGTGTGTGTGTCTGTGTGTGTTTGTGTGTGTGGGCATGTGTCACTAGCAGCAATTTAAAAAGACATGTAGGTATTGGGAAATGTTGCCACCCACACAAACACATATTACACAGTCTTTTTCATCCTTGTGGCTTAGTATTATAATTGGTCTTTTTATGTAAAAGAATGAAAAAAAAACAAAAAAAAACACCTAAACTGATTTAAAAAAAAAAAAAATGTTTACCAGTCAATGATTTCTTTGACACACATGTTAAGACTTTTTAAAAGCATAACTTGTGCAACATCCGTAGTTGCGGGAACCAGCTCCATGCACTGAAGCACGTTCCTGCGCACTGTCCTACACTGCATGAAACACCTCACCTGCTGTGTCTTTTCAAAGACACATCGCAGGTACTTCCATTCTTCCATTTCCAAGTTTGCCCCGTCGGCATGCAGCCCCAGAATGGAGAAGAGGAGGAAAGGAGGAGCTGTCTCTGCCGTGTTGTACATGACCACTGACAGAGGGAGTGAGGGAGACAGTGTGGGGAAGGACAGCCATGATTAATGTGGAGACTGTGTGGACCCAAGAATATCTTCCCACTGCCCTCCATCTTAGCTAATGTGACCTGCCATATGGGTCACTCATTACAGTGTGTGTGTGTGTGTGTGTGTGTGTGTGTGGTCTTCGTATGGACAGACTATTGCTTTAGGTACTATTCATTCTCACAGTCTTTTTTAAAATTTTTATTTCTGTATCTGTATGAAACTGACACATGAAACACATACACTGTCATCCAGAAGTGATATTCCACTCACACACACACACACACACACACACACACACACACTTTTTTGGATGTGAATAGATTTAGTATCCCTCAGCATTACACTTTGACTCTCATGTCCTGTTGCCTTTTTATTTCTGGAATGTAATTATGAAGAATCCAATATGACTTCACAACTTTCAATGCAAAGGAGCCTGTGTGAATATTTCAGGATAGTAATATCTATATAGGAGATGGTAAATGGATTTTTTCTCATGCTAATGTAATTCAATATCCCCTTTCCTCTGTTTTTCCTCACCTCCATTCATTTCTTTCCCTTTCTCATTCTTTGATTTTTCCACCTCCCCCTTCCTCCTCATCCCTTATCACCCTCTGCCCCCCTCCTCCTCCTCCTCCTCCTCCTCCTCCACCACCCCCCTCTCGTTCTCAGGTACATGATGAATGTGACATGGGATGGCAGAGACTTGTCATTCACAGAAGATGGCTACCAGGAAAACCCAAAGCTGGTGGTCATTGTTCTCAACAAGGACAGAGAGTGGGAGAAGGTAGGTTCTGTAACTGCTTGTGTGTGTGCAAAAGTGCAACCACAGATTCCTGTGCCTTCAAAGAGACACAGAGCTCATCTCCTCCCTGATATTTCTGAGAATTTTGAGGCTGACTTTTTAGACTTTTTAGTTTGTTTTTTTATAGTTTTTAGGCAAAAAAAAAAGAAAAAAATAATAATTAAGGGTTATGGATTTAGCATTCCCTACCACACCTGCTGGTGAAAAGAAGTAAACAACATTTAGAACATTTGAGAGAGAGAGAGTATAATTAAAAGTTCAATTGAACAGCGCAGTGAATAAATAAAATGTGAAAGGTATTTTTGGCCAGCCCAACCCTGGCTACGTCCCTGGCCTTCTTTCTTGTGTTCAGGTCTGTGTTTATATTGCTTTTGTTTGTTGTATGTTTCCATGTGTTGCTTCTTCATGATCATTACTATTATCATTTATTTCTGTTACAGTTTCTTTCCTTAGTTTCCTTTTGTCTTTCTCTACTGCTGACTAAACTACCATATGCATTGCAAACAGGGATCTGGGGGGTCAGCAGTGATAACCGTGGTGGCTAAACAGACAATCGAGTGCCACCTGTAGATAGTGGAAAAAGACGTTGCAGTACTGCCCATAATCTTTGACTGGCAGGTGACTTCTAAGAAATACACTGTGTAAACAAACACCAGCAGTAAGTGCTGAAGACCAGTATTGAAAATGATACCTCTGTCTTGTCATACAACACTTAGTTGATCAATGAGCTCATTTACCAACAAGCTTATAGATTTCTTGAACTGGTTAATGCGAGGACGCTTCTATAAAGAATGGCCACTTTAAATGGCTGACTATTCTAGCTATTTTAATGGACTTTAAATGGCAGCAATGTATCTTTATACCTACATCTGGCCGCCCCGTGCAGGCTTAAATACCTCATATTTAATGCCCCAGTAGCTCATAGCTCAGAGTGGCTGAGGCTGAGAAGACAAGTTTGAGAGAAGAATGGCAAAAGAGAGAGGTGTGGCTAAAGATAGGATTTGGATAAGGAAGAAAGGGAGATGGATGCTGTCTTTTTGTCTTTGCCTTCTTTTACATCTCCCCCACTTTTTGTCTCCTTCCTCCTCCTGCCTCCTTCTCTCATGACATCTTGTATCCTACCTCACATCTGTCTTCTTCCTCTTTCCCTCTCCTCCCATTTTTCTTTCTCTCCCTCTTTACTTCTCCTTTCTGCCTCCCATCTTTCCATCCTGTCCTCCAGTTTTCCCCTCTATCTTTTCCTTAAATTTTTTTTTCCCCAAAGCCCGCTAATCTGTGCACTCTGTCTATCTTTAGCTGTGATTGCTGTTGTGGTCTGTGATAGCACCTCAAACCACAGTTAATCAAAACCTCAGACCTCCGTTATTGGGGTGGCAAGGGGTCACTGCTCTTGTGTGTTTGTGTGTGTGCATGTGTGTATGTTTACCCTTGCACACAGGTTATTGACAGAAACACTATTCGAGAGACTTGTGCTTCAACCAATCTGGTTTTTATTCAGGTCACATCCGTTTGTGTTACAGTATTCGGTTTAGTTTGCCGCAATCCGCACAGTCTCCACCCAATCTTTGAGACTAGCTATTTCATATTTCATATTGACACAGACCCACCCACCCAAACACACACACACACACACACACACACACCCCCACACAAAAGACCCTTCGTAGGTGTGTGGAGAGGAGGTAGAGTGTGTTGTTGTAAACAGAAAGCCTGTGAAATTGATCAGTACCATTTCTTTGTGGCGCAGAGAAAGAGACTGAAGGCAAGAGAGACACGGAGACCCAAAGTGGAAACATAATTGGGAGCTTCTCTCTCCTCTCTCTCTCTCTCTCTCTCTCTCTCTCTCTCTCCTCTCTCTCTCTCTCTCCCTCTCAGTCTGGTGCAGCTGTCCCACCCATGCACCAGAAATCAGCGGCACACAGAGAGAGCGAGAGAGAGACTTCCATGATGATCAAGAGATAAAAATTCAGTAACCGCACTAAAATATGGATATGCACTAAAAATATAAAATGTGTCCCCTTGGGGCAGAGGAGGAAGAGACAGGGAGAGGAGAGCAATATGGAGCGTTACCGAGACGAGCGAGCGATAGAGACAGATGGGCCGAGATAGCGAGAGCAAATGAGCGCGAGAAAAGGAGACAGAAAGAGAAAGAGAGGGGCAGAGAGGAAGAGAGAGGTGGAACTGAGCAATCACCATGTGTATGCTCTCCCCTTTTTCACCCACTACAGGTGTTTAGCACTCGGGTTTTCAAAGCACCCACACCTGCAGTTCTCTGCAGCACACACACACACAGTTGGTTAGATGTTTTATTTTTAAGTTTTGGAAAGAAGTCGCTACACCTGTTTGGCTGGATGTGTATAGGGTTTGGACAATTTTTATTCAAAAGAGGTGCCGATTGCAGCAAGTCATGTGGGTGTTTTTGACTGGATCAGGATGCTGGATCCAGTGTGGCATTATGGGGTAATTATCCAAAATTAAGCTTTCATCTGGGAAAAATGTGCCGAACAACTGAACAGATACAGTATTAAGAAAGCACAACATTTGAGATGGAAAAATAGTGCATGCTCTGCTATTTTTTATCAAACAGATGATCGAGTATCAAACGGTCTAAAGGCTTCTGTTTCACTTTGAGGATAAAGGCTACACACACACACACACACACACACACACACATACACACACACACACATAAGAGTGTAGGTTTGGTCATATTTGTGTTTGCACTTACTCTATAACTTCTTCTTTTCCACACGCACATGTTTGCAAACACACAAAGAGTTTTACTTTGCGAAATGTTTACTTCATGCAATATGTATTTGCTTTTGACATGAATCTGAATATGTAGTTTTAACTGAATGTTAATGCTACACATGACTAATCTCAAAGATGATAAATGTTTGAAGTGATAACAGAAAAGCTGAGCTGTTAATTCACTAAACGTATGTTCTTCTTTAAAAAGGGCCTAATGTCCTAATTCTCTTTTTGGGGACATTTTTGCCAAAAGTAAAAAAAAGTAGCTTGATTGCTAAATAAAATTAAATGTCTGAGCAATGATCACAAATTAGTCAACGCCTTGTGATGTTTGTTATATCCATTGAGGACAAAATAGTAGGATTAATTAGCAACTGCTTCAAACCAGATACTAGTACTGCTGCCAGAACTAGCAGACAGTGTGTAGTATAGCAGGTTGGCAGATCATCAGGTGAGGTCACACCACCATCCCCTTCTTTATGTAACTCTTTCAGCCTTCAACAAAGTAGTCCATGTTTTACAGAAACTGCACAAACCTGGCAACTCTGTGTAGATCTTGACCTCTGGTCAAGCACCAGCACATTTAAAATGATTTTAAATATGCTTTAAAAAAAATACTTAATATCTTTTCAGTCAAGAAAATCCATCATGCCCAGGGTGCTGGTGGTAAAGGAGAGGAGAAGACAACAGATTTCACTTATCTACTGACAGGCTCTGCTCAAAATAATAAATATGTTAATACATATTTCTAATATATTACGTATTACATATCTGTAATAAATGTTCATTAACGTTAATTAAAATTAATTGACTCCTAAAAAACTCATCATATGGAATCAGAAAATGCATAGAGGTCAAGTAAAATCACAACACCCCGTCACAGCTGGAGAAACTTACACAAGCTGAAATACACAGCTCCATAATCAGTGACATGGCAGAAATGATAATGAATTTTCTCACTGTATTCAGAATTACAGTATAACTTCACCATCTGAATGAGAAAAGTTTATTTACTGATCAGAACCAGGATGTTACGTTTTATTCCTGCTGAGTAGATGGAGTGTGTAAATTGCTTCAGGAACTGCTGCAGTGTTAGCAGCTAGTTCACAAAATAATTATTACAGACAGCATGGGATTTGTGCTTGGAGAATCACAATATGGAGAGCAGACAGGCAGAAAAGCCCACGTGTGTCCACACAAACACACACACACACACACACACACACACACACACACACACACACACACACACACAAACTTCCAAATTGACACACAAACATGCGCATGAATTTTCTATCCAGGGATCAGTATTCTCTGAATCTTAGTAAAAGCACTTCACTTAAAGGAAAGATGTCTAAATCCATGCATGCAGTCTTCTCTCGCTCTTCTACTCTGTCATCTTCTTTCTCTCTGCCCTTGTTTTCTCACACACACACACACACACATGCACGTGCACACTCGCACATGCATGCAGGCACACATACGCACACATTCTCACATATAAACAGAGCGAGCGTAGGAGAGGGAGAGCAGAATCCATTTTACCGACATAATTTTGTCTGACAGGAGTGACAGATACTGTTTTATGACTGAATGGGTTTCTCCACGCTATTAGGAACTCATTCTCCCATAATGCAACTTGCCACAGTGATAACTCTCCCAGTGAGACTGGCACAAAGAAGGTGCTCTGTGTAAGAGCCCCGGCCCTTGTTTTTCTTTATTCTTTTATCATTCTCTTGCAGTTGTTCTGCCGGGTTCTAGTTTATTTTAGACCTTGTGTGAGTGCGTGCATGTGTGCATGTGTGTGTGTGCGTGTGTGTATGTGCGCGTGTGTGTAGGTCAAAAACAGCGTGACAGAAAAAGTGAGAGAGGGTAATATGAAATAGAGAGCAAGACGTGCAGGAACAAAGAAAGCGACGTTTCAAAATAAAGATAAAGAAAGACAAGGAGGAGAACAGAGAGAGGAGAAAAAAGGAGGGCAGGTTTGAGCTGACAAAAGACAGAGTAGTAGATGAAACAAAAACACAGCTCTTCTGGGGCAGAGTGTCATCTCATCTCCAAGTGGCTCTAAATCCGTCGCAGGGTGATGATGCGATAGGATTGCCGCCATGGGGTGTTATAATGCAGTAATCCCACAGGCCCTATCATCATAACCTCCCACTGGCCTCGCTGTCACATTACACACAAACACTTGCACTACTTTCCTTGTATCGCTTGTGTGTGCGTGTAATATCTGGTATTTCATACGGGGGAGATTCAGCGTTCTGTTGCCTGGCCGGTCGATAAAGAGAATCCTCTCTCCTCTCCGTTAATTTATAACCCCTCTTTCATTAATTAGAGAGAGGGGGAGACAGAGAGGAGCAGGGAAGAACAGAGCAGGAGGACAGGAAATCAGAAGAGCTGCTGAAGTCAGCTTCTTCTTCTCTTCTCTTCTCCTGCTCCACCTCTTTTTTTCCCTCTCTCTTTTTCCAACCATCTTCTGAGCAGAACATTTCTCTCTCCTCAGAGTTTATTGACTCATTTAATCAAATCAAAGCCACTCCTCAAAAGCTCATTTTCATGATTGAATGGATCAGATTTGAGTTGCGTGTTTAATGTACGTCAGTGTTGTATGATACTTAAAGGTGCAACAAGTGAAACCAAACAAAAAAGCAAAGTAAAAAAAAACTAATTGAATATGAAGATGAAATCCTGTTCACCTAGAAAAACAGAGATTTTTCTGACTCCCAACATGTGAAATTACACATCATGTGACATAGTTCAAACAGTAGAGTTAACACATCAGCATTTTTCTTTTGAACCCACACTCTTGTCTGTTTTATTCCTTTCTGACTCATCTTTCTTTTTATCTTACTTATTATGCAAACTTTTACATTACCAATCCAATTTCCTAATTTACCCCCCCACCCCTGCACAGACACACACACAACGCGCGGGTGTGCAGATACAACCACCGCACTCACTCACTTGTGAAATGCAAAACAGCTGGGGTAAGACAGATAGACAAATGCGGCCGCTCCCTGGAGAGTGAAGGTGACACACAAGGAACCACACACATGCCACCTCAGCGTACAGTCCTGCCCCCAACCCCCCCATACACACAAACACACACACACACACACAGATGTAGCCAACAGCAGAGTGAGCTGTTGACAGTGGTGCCGTCTAAGAGCGAAGAAAAGACTCTAATCCCTGTCAGAGGATAGAAAACCACTCAAAGCAAAACAATTAAAATGCTAATTTCACTTCCTCCTCACTGCTTGCCTGTTAATGACTTAGCCAGGCATGCAGGATAAGCAACAACATGTGTGTGTGTGCGTGTGTGTGGGTAACAACCACTGTCCTGTGGCTCTAGGTGTCAAAGGGGTCACTGATGAGCATGGCAATATGACTGTATATGTAATGTGTGTTTCAAGAATGGTTTGTGCTTAACTTTCCAAGATTCTATTCTGTTCTCTATTCCATTTTATCCACAAACACAAAACACAAACAGTCCTGAGTCTTTACATTTATGCCCATGTGTGTTGCTGAGTGTGTCTGTGTTTCTCTATACAGCTGTGTTGATGTTTTATGCTGTGTGTGTGTGTGTGTGTGTGTGAGAGAGAGAGAGAGAGAGAGAGAGAGAGAGAGAGAGAGAAGAGAAGAAAGAAAGACTTTTGAAATGGAGGGAAAGAGTGAGAGCGAGGTTTTGCCATTTTCTGGCTCCTGTAACATTAATAATTGAGAGTTGAGCAAAGCCTTGCTGCCTGCCGCTGTCTTTCTGTTTCTCTTTGACTCCCCTGTCTGACAAAAACATACGTAAATAGCATACACACACACACACACACACACACACGCATGCACACACACTTATGTACACTCACATACATATATTTACAGACAGCTGTATGTCG
Organism: Trachinotus anak; assembly: GCF_046630095.1. Taxonomy (NCBI): domain Eukaryota; kingdom Metazoa; phylum Chordata; class Actinopteri; order Carangiformes; family Carangidae; genus Trachinotus; species Trachinotus anak. The sequence goes on from NW_027273854.1 coordinate 16,450,183, forward strand.
GTGAAGAGCATACATAGGGGAATCTGTGACATCATTGCTCTGAAAACTTTATGAATTATTAACAGCGTCATAGCACTATCATACTGCCACACCCCCCCCCCCTCTCTTTCTCATATATGTTTGCATTTATAGCTATACTGTACAGCATTCCTCTGTGTGCATTTTGTCATGCATCCCTACACACCATGCCTTTAATCTGTTATGTTGTACCTACAGTCATACCGGCAGCCACATTTATTATGGTCTGTCAGCAGCATGTATTTGTATGTATGTGTTGGAGGCAACACGTGTAACAGTAAAAGGAAATGTTGAGATCTCCACTTCCTGTCTGCTTTGAGATATTATTCAGCAGACTACGGTTGTTACAGGTAAAGAAAAGGAACACACTGTGTTTCTCAAAATGGTGCCATGTTATGATCAGTGACTGGTGGACATTATTTTCCCACCACTTCCTGTCTGCTTAAATTTAATCTGAGGGCTGTGGGATGTAAATGTTTAGAGACACTGTCTTTTCAGTGTGAGCTCATGGGTCTAAATCCGACAGCAGCCAGTGCCACTGTTAAAGAAAGTGTCTCCAGGCGGATGCTGACTCTCAGCCTGCTCACTAATTCTAAAGTATTGGATAAAAACCTCAAATGTAAATTCAATTGTTCTAGTTTTTAGGAACTTAACAAACTCTTATCGTTTCACCTTTTTTTTCCTTTTCCTCTCCTTCCTTCCAGATGGGAAAACTGGACAATGGCAGCCTGACACTTAAGTACCCGGTGTGGCCTCGCTTCAACTCCTTTGGTGATGCTGAGCTTGATGACAACCACCTGTCCATTGTCACTTTAGAGGAGAAACCTTTTGTTATTGTGGAGGACGTAGAGAGGCTCACTGGTACCTGCATGAGGAACTCTGTCCCCTGCAGAAAGCATATCAAAGAGTAGGTTTGCCCTATCTATCTATCTATCTATCTATCTATCTATCTATCTATCTATCTATCTATCTATCTATCTATCTATCTATCTATCTATAGATAGCTAGCTCCAACCAAAAACATTTTTGCAGGGTATTGAAATATAGATATACAGTCATATCTATGTGGTGCAATCTACTAATGAACAAACTGACAGGTAAACTGGGACTGAGCATGACAGAAAATTAAATTCCATTTCACATCAGTATGTTTGACAGTCAGAAGGTGATAAAGATTACATCTTCCATTTTCCTCAGCATTTTGTGCGTTCTCTCTCCCGTGAGCGTTGTACGAGGTGCAGGGTGCGATCTATGCAGCAGCGTCTTTCCTCCCCCTGAAAATGGAGGCAACTGCTGAACTCAGCGATGTATAACTAGTACACATGTACACACATGGCCACACAGACACACACACACAGCTGATTAAGTGGTAATAGGGTCCCAGGGAAGAGGCCAACAGAGATTTTCATCCAGAATCACTGTGAAGTAGGGCGGAGGATAAAGCATCTCCAAGGAGGAAGACAAACACACAAGCTCATATACACTCTCTGTTGCCACATGTCCACTCACTCACAGGCCAATGCATCCGGGTGCATTCCTCCTTCCCACAGCGCAATTCCCACTCAAGCATCCATAGTGTCCATTTGGAGAAAGACGGATAGATGGAGAGAGAGAGAGAGAGAGAGAGAGAGAGAGAGAGAGAGAGAGAGAGAGAGAGAGGGGAGTGGTGGAAGCGTTGTATTGGGGGGGTAGAGGACCATCCATGCATGCGGAACCAACAAATTCCCTCATCCAGGCTGGGCCTAAGAACAACCCATACTCGCACTAACACGCACACAATCACACATATACCCACACTGCCCTCTCTGGAGACCCCTCAGGCCCTGTAGTGTTTCTATATCAAGTTGGCCTGGCAACTTCACAAACAGCCTCCATAACATCACATGCTCTCACTGCCTGATCTGTACTATGGCCTGCCTAAGTGGGTACACTGTGTTCATAAATGCAGCTATTACAGCTCTGGCCTATATGCTTGCTCTGCCGCTGCCCTGCCAGCTGAACCTACCAGAGAGCTGACTTAGTCGTCCTTGTTTTGTTTCCGGTGTTATTACCACAGATCCCGTCCCCTGCACAACCCCCTCCCTGTACCTCTTCATCATGTAGTTATATAAGAGTAACATGACTACATTTTTGCCAATATGATAATATACTGTATAAGATATATTATGCTTAAATCAGCCATGTTTCTTTTTTTTCTCTGTGTAGAAAATCTGTGATTTAATTTGGATTCACTGAAGCTATTGAATGCATTTTAAGTCACACATATGGCCGAGCTCTGCAACTCTCTTTGTCCATCCACCCATTCTGCTGTGTCCTACTGGCAGTTGTTGCCATAACCATTGCGCTTAATTGGAAGCTATCGGCCACCTTAAACAGTGATGGGCTTTAACAAATACACGTTGCATTACAGAAGGAGTGTCAAAGTTTTTTCAAAAGTCTTTCTTTTTTCTTTTTGATGAGGAAACAACCCATAATGGTAATGAATTATCCTGACTTTGTTGACACATGGCATGCTTGCAAATTAGCTTATTTATTTCATTTTAAATTTGCTCCAACATCTGCTACAGATACTCTGTGGTTACATCTGTAGAAAATCACCCTGGGTGATTGCGCAACATTTCAGAAAAAGTAATTCACAACTGCTGACAGATCAGTCAGCATCTGTTTTTTTTTTTTTTTTCAAATGAACCTTTTCTGTCTTGTGTGAAACTATTAGACAATAAAGAGGAAATTCCTTTCCATTTTTAAGACAGGAAAGAAATTCCACTTGGGGTGACATTGATTTGACAGATCGATGGTGACTAGTGAGGGCAACACAGGAGTTTGCACTTGGGACAAAAACAGATAACGTTTTTTCCGGCACTACAGAATTCCTTCAAAGTGACAGAGTTTCAGCTCTGAAGGTAACTGCAGAGTCACAGCCGCGTGTGTGGAGGGTTTTTATTTTTTATCACTTTCCATCAAGTTTTTGCCCAGGTTGTTGTTGAACTAAAGGGCGAGGGTATCTTCTCCTAATTAGCACACATCTAAAAGTTAAATGAGAGTCCCAGGTGGCGGAAAGTTGATGTGCAGTCTTGTGTGTGTGTGTGTGTGTGTGTGTGTGTGTGTGTGTGTGTGTGTGTGTGTGTGAACACTGTCTGAACTCTCCTGCTCTCAAATTCATACACACAGATGGTACAAGGCTTGCAGATGCAGTGCCGTCACAAACCCCTTCTCTAGAGACACAGAGAGGTAGAAGGAGAGAAGAAGCATATTTTCCAAGTCTTCTGATGTCATTTCTGAGTAGAACAACTTCAACTTAAAGGTTAAAAAGTCCCAGGGTGACATTTGTTCATTGGTGCATTCAAATAAATTTAGCAAGTGTGATGGAAAGAGAGGCAAATCATGTTTTCTTTGTTTTTAAGTCAAAGGAAACATAGTAGGAAGTCAAACAAAGTTTATCAATAATGTATATAAAATATATTAATTAATATAAAATTAAGATACAGGTTTACACGGTCAGTCTTTTTTTATGCAAGGAGCTGGTATGTTTAATATTCAGCCCACTCAGTATATGTTTAATGTGGACTGTATGAAATGTTCTGTTCCCTGCCGCTCCTCTCATCTTCTATAACACAGTTGTTGTGTTTTATTGTGTTTCTGCAGCAACACAACAGAGGCTGGTGGGACGTACATCAAGAAGTGCTGCAAAGGCTTCTGCATCGATATTCTGAAGAAAATTGCCAAATATGTAAAGTTCACCTATGACCTGTACCTGGTAACCAATGGCAAGCATGGCAAGAAGATTAACAATGTCTGGAATGGGATGGTGGGAGAGGTAAGATTAATGTGTGTGTGTGTGTGTGTGTGTTTGTGATTCAACTAACTAAACTAGTGTTCAGCAGTCAGAATCAGATGGCACCTAAATCTGTGTTCAGATATCAGTATATACATGATATACATATATACAACACAAAAGGTTATAATGGGTTATAATTCACACACAACTAATATGTAACCGATATGAGTTTCTTTTATGTTATGTATTAAAGAAGTGACAATGCTGAATGCTAAAATGATGTGTAAGAGCATTCTCTTGAAATGAGAAATACTGGCCAAGGATATTCCTGCTCTTTATGCCTCAAAAGAAGCTTTAAGTGTTGACTTTGCAAAACTTTCACAGGGAAGCTAATTTTCAGCTATGAGGCTTCTGCACCAACTGTAAATGCTCTGAAAGTAAACAAATCTTAGCTACTCCTGCAGAAAACTCCTTTGCAAAGCTTTAATTACCAGCTTCTACTTGAAGGTAAAGTCCCAGAGTTAATTTTAACACCATAAACTTTATAGCTGTCCATATTTTTTATGGCAGACTTTATTCACTTAGATGAAGTTCATCTGGCATTCATCTTATTTAGTGGTGACACCCGCTGGCATGTAGATTATATTGATGAAGAGTCAACCTGAGATTAAAAACCATAACGATTTGCAGTCAGTAAAAATCATATTCTGATGCGTGGGTTTGTTTTTTGCATGTATTTTTGTTTTAGTTTTTACTGTATTATCATGAAAGGTTAGTTTGCAGGAACTAAATGTAGTTAGTAGACTATTGAAGCAAATAGCTAAACAGCTAACTTGTCAGAATCCGTGTCAGTTTCGCTGCTTGTCTGCCTACTCTCTGTATCAAGTCACCAAAAAGTGAACTGGGATTTGAACAAACGCAGTAATGAGTGTAGTGTAGCTTCATCAGGCGGTTGCGTCTTTCAAAGTTATGTCGATTATGTTGATTGGTTGTTGCATTTGACTGCCACAGTGAATACCACTGTGACCAAACAATATAATGTTAATTTTCTTCTTCCCCTTCTTTTCTCGTTCCCTCCCCTTCCCACTCTGCCTCCTTAAACCGTTGCTTTTCTACCATTTCCTCCATGTTTTTACTTCTCCTTCTGCACATCTGTCTCTCTCCATTCTCCCTGCCCTCACTCCTCTCTCTTCCTTCATCCCTAATCACTCACCCTGCTCATCCATCCATCCATCCATCCATCCATCCATCCATCCATCCATCCATCCGTCCTGCCTCCCTTTATCCCCATGTTCATCCCTCTCCTCCGCCCCCAAAAGGTGGTCTATAAGAAAGCCGTCATGGCCGTCGGATCTCTGACGATCAATGAGGAGCGTTCTGAGGTCATCGATTTCTCCGTCCCGTTCGTGGAAACCGGGATCAGCGTCATGGTCTCCCGTAGCAACGGAACCGTATCCCCGTCAGCCTTCCTCGGTAACTGTCACTGAAAAACCGGTGCTGGGTTGTTGGACTCAGGGGAGAGGGAGAGGAAGATCTGTCTTATTTGCTTTTTCAGTTTGTGTGAGTGCAGAAGGGTATTTGTTTTGGGTGTGTGTGTTCCCTAAGATACAGAGATGACAACACAATTCAGTTCCGTTGCACAGCTGTCAATACTTGCTCTTCTATCAGAGGGATTTAGCTCAACTCCTGTTTCCTGCCACAATGACTCTCACTTACCTGAGAGGGACTTAAACGTAGGATGTTAACCTGAGTGACCATGGATATTCCTGTTATGGATGCTTGATGCGTAGCGTCCTGCACTCCCATATAAGGAACCACTGACGGCTGCATAAAAGTGCAGAGAGAAACACACACACACACACACACACACACACAGGGACACACACACGCAGGTACACATACTGACATGTATGCAGCATGCAGTTAGTGCTGTGAAAGTGGCAATTATAAGGGCTTAGCAGGAAAACCCCATAATGGCTGCTTGCCAGCACACACACACTCTCTCACACACACACACACACATACTTGGACACACACAGCGCGCAGCCGTGTCCCGGCAGTGCTCTCCCATACATTAGAGCAGGGTTTAATCTCTGCAGTAGGGTTGTGAGCTCAGAGGGAGGACAGGAGTGCTGACACCAGGGCTTCCTATACTGTACACCTCCTCACACTGTCAAATAGGAGGTGTGCCTGTGTATATGCAAGTTTGTGTCTGTGTGTGTGTGTGTGTGTGTGTAGGGGCTCTGTGAACATGCAGGAGTCAGCTTGTTATCCATGCAGTTCTTTCCCCAGTGTGGGTGTGTGTGTCTATACGTGATTGATTTATTCATTCAGTTCATGGAAAGACAGTAAGGGAGTGAGCACAAACCAGGAAAAAAGTGATCTGTGAGATGTGAAAATCTAGCCCAACATGTGCTAATACTTAATCTCTTTCCTCTTATTTCTCTTTCTCTCTCTCTCTCTCTCTCTCTCTATCAGAGCCATTCAGTGCATCAGTGTGGGTGATGATGTTTGTGATGCTCCTACTGGTGACTGCAATGGCTGTTTTCATGTTTGAGTACATCAGTCCTCTGGGCTTTAACAGAAACCTGGCACAGGGAAAAGGTGAGAATCAACCTTAACGACACACGCACTGTACAGAAAACAGTCTATATTCAAGATATTAAAATCTTCTTTTCCAGATTTTGTATTCTTTTTTTTATGTTATCTTGTCGTTCTCTAATTGTCCTCTAAACCATCTGGCATTCTCCCCCCTGTCCTCTCTCTCAGACCCCCACGGCCCTTCCTTCACCATGGGCAAGGCCGTGTGGCTGCTTTGGGGTCTGGTCTTCAACAACTCTGTGCCAGTGCAAAATCCAAAGGGAACCACCAGTAAGTTCATAGTGTCTGTGTGGGCCTTCTTCGCTGTCATCTTCCTGGCCTCCTACACTGCCAACCTGGCCGCCTTCATGATCCAGGAGGAGTTTGTCGACCAAGTCACCGGGCTTTCTGACAACAAGGTAATGGATAACAAATAGGAGAGGTGGTTTGCTGACTTCAGTGGCTGGATGGTGGTTTGTTCGTTAGCAGAGGATTTAGAAAGGGCATTTAGGAAGGGACAAAAAAGACAATTTACACACCTTGGAAGGTTTGTGTTTGCATTTTGGTTGCAGCCCTTGAGTTTAGTCTCAAATTCATTCCAATTACCTCCCAGGCTTTTCTCATTTTTAAAGCTCTGGTAACCCTGTGGTGGTTTGGTGGATTAATCCATCAATCTTTCTGTAGCCCTCAAAGGCTTAAACTAAAGTTTAACAGTCTTAAATGTAACTTTTTATTGTTTTGCAATACATTTTCCTCAAAAGTAACAATGTGGAACCTAAGACAACTAGCTTTTTAGTGGCCATTTCAGAAAACAAGTGCCTATAATTACAGTCTCACAGGTAACATCAGACATATGTCTGTCTTATTTCAGATACTTCTGTTCTGTCCACTTCCATGTAGTACACTGTCTACACTAGAAGTTCCCAACCTTTTCCAACTCATGGCCCACTTTGAAAATCTCAAAAATGTTGGTGACCCACATCCGACCCCATGAAAATACAGAGGCCAAATGATGAATTAAATTAACATTAATTATTAAATTATTATGATAACAGTGAAATATTAAGGCTGAACTGAAAGCAGGAGAAACATGTAGGAAGCTCAAGTTTCCTTTTTTGTTTGACAGGAGGAGAGATCACCTGTCGGTTTACCATTTGTCTCTCGACTCTCTTTCCTTTTAATTCTTCCTGTCACTAACCAACTATCTATTTTGATACCTCAGTTTTTGCCAGAATTTCATCTGTTAGTGCACACTCAGACTGAGATAGCAAAGAAGTATATGGTGTGGTCCACCCTGCAGCAATGTAAAAGTTCCTATCATTGGCCTATAACAGTGATACGACTGTTGTTGGCCCACTCGCAGTACTTTTGCAGCTCACCAGTTGGCCACAGCCCATTGGTCTACACTATTTACTTACCTGTGCAGTGAGTTTCGATTGGGTAGTGTCAAGTTGAACACAGTCATTTTGGACTTACAGGAAATGACAATCGCCGCGATTAACTTGCTAGCTAATGTACAAAAGTACCAAAAAATCATTACAGACTGCTAAATTAATAAACATGCTGATGGTTTCTATCCACCAACAGTGTAGTGATATTTAGTGAAAAAAAACACTGCATGGACATATTAAACTAAAATTTGTATGGTGCACTGTTCACCGTTGCAAGCATTGCAACAGCTGCAGCTTCCTCACACCGGCAGTTTGAAAATAAGTTGGTGGTAAAGAAAAGTGTAGAAAATCCACTAATAACCATTAACATGAGAAATTCCTTTTCCACACATACCCATGCAGGTGTTTAAACAGTTTCTGGTCTTAAATGCTTGCAAAATGTAAGTCTCTTTGCCTTATTTCATAGCTTGTCTAAGCTGTCTAATAGAAATAGTGTTCTAGTGCTTCAGTGTGTGAATTTTAGTTTCTAAAAGATTTACATCACTGCGCTGTTTTGTCACAAATGATTGTGAATTATTACACGTGTACAACTGTGATAATAGGCACTGAAATAAAATAATGTATACACAAGAAAGGACAGATAAGAAAAGTAATATAGAACAGTAGAAAAAGAGGTCACGAGGGAGGAGGGAGACAGGCCAAAACATTAAAGGAAAAAGTCAAGCCAAATGTAAAGAAACAAAAAAGAAAACCAAGACTAAAGGGTAAAGAGTTTCTCGAGGAGAGAAGAACAGATGTATTGGGGTGACGCTACCAAGGAGAGAGCATTTGAGAATGATGTAGAGGGTTTTGACAACATACAGACGGAGAGGAGGGGGGGGGGGGGGGGGGGTACAGCAACTGGCAGGAGGGTGACTGAGGAATAGCAAGAGGCCAAGACGCACAAGATGTTACAAGACAACAAGCGGACAGATATGGGCCAGGTTGACGGCTGAGGTAGGGAGAAAGGAGCAGCATGAGGAGGGAGAAAGCAAAAGAGATACGGAAAGACAGAGAGGGTCAGGGAAGAAAGGAACCAGACAAAAAGGGTAAATGGCCATTCAGACAGATATGCTGAGCGAGGCTGGACGCCGTGACAACTGTGACCAGCAAAATGATGAAGAAAATTCCCCACTGAGATCCCTGAAAGTGAACACTCCTTAAAACTGCTTTAACTTGACCACTAGGGGGCTGAAACGGTGCACAACAAACCCACAACAAAGATGCCTCAGACTGTATCAGCTTATCAAGTTGTTTAAGCTAACATGTTAGCAAACAGGTGCACGCTTACACATCTTGCAGACACAGAGCAACATGGTCATCACACAGTATTTTTAGTTTTAGCCCCGGGCTGGTCACACATCACTTGAGAACAATATTGCAGTGACTTGAGCAAGTCATTTTGTTCTGTTTCCATATAGTGTACAGCCTGTGTGCAGCGTGTGACTTTGGTCCCACTTACAGAAACACTAATTGGATTGGTTGTTTCTCCAACCGTGGAAAATATTACATTACATTACACTCAGCAGATGATTTTTATTTTTTTTTCTAAAGCAAGCCTGTACATACATTGGAAGAAAAGTGGGGTTTGTTGTTTTGGTCAAGAAAAAACTTTCACACATGGATTGGTGGGGCTCACAGAAAATCTCTACGCAAATGCAAATACATTGCATCACTGACGTACCGGTGCAGAGCTTTCTGTGAAGAGGTACAATAAAAGAAATGGCCGGACAAAATGTGGTTCTCTTAAAATGATCCGCCAACTGCACTAGCTACACCAACAAAAGGGAGAAAAGTGCAGTCAGTTAAGAGGTGTGTGGTGTTTCAGCCGAACAACCAACACACATTTCTCTTTACAAACCTGCCTTATCTGCCTCTGCTTGTTGAAGAGGACATGCTGTTCTCAACAGTTGATAGAGGAGCATGTGTTTGGTGCGCAGAATGTAAGAATTTAAATTAAGTGCTGTGCTGGGGTTGGAGTGGTTTGTCGCAGTGACATAAATACAGCAGTAAATAGGTTTTGGAGCTTCCCACTTGGATCAGTCTGGAAATCTGCAACACGAATCCCAGATAGAAAGAAACCCCCTGAGTTGTGTTGGTCTGGTGACATAAATACAGCAGGTTTGTCCGAGTTTCAATGATTTAGATACATCATCATAAAAGCGTCTTGTTTTTTATTCCTAAAAATGTGTTAGGATTCATCCTGGAAAAAAAAATAGACCAAATGTCAAATTACTGCTGGAACTACTCGTGAAATTCTTTAAGCTGCTTGTTTAGGTAAGGTGAGAGAGTTGCAGATTTTACAGGCAATGACAATATATTAATATAAAGACTAACTATATTCTTAAAGAGGAAACATCTCACAGCTTCCAGTCAGTGCTTTTTACTGGCTAATTTCAAATACACCAGTATCACCTTGTTATATGACTTTAACCATTGGTATCTTTAATTTCTAGTGCCTGTCTGTAAAGTGCTCAAAGATGCAATGTTACCACAACATTTGGAACATTAGGATTGCTTTTAAGAAGATCAGCTATTAATCTGTTTTCAAATTCAGAGCATGGCTTCAAGGTTTCTGTAGCTACAAAGAAAAATCCAATTTAAACAGCAGAGAGTTAAGGGAAAAAGACTACAAGCTCATCGACAAGTCAACACTTTGCATTGACATGACAAAACAGCTTAACGCCAAAATAATAATGAAGAAAATCACACATAAGGTCCAGAGAAGCTCTGCCTCAAGAGAGATACAACACGCACACACGCAACATAGACAAAGACACAGTTAGACACATATACAGAAGGGAGTCCTTTGCTTATATAACAGCAGAACTTGCATAATAAGGAGATAGAGCGGGGTGCAAGAGAGGAGCAGAACGAAGGAGCAACAAAAGAGATACGGGACAAAACCGGAGAGGAGGGTAGATGGACAAAAAGGAGGCTGGATGAGTTGACATTATAGCAATGTGATCCCACTTGGGGTTGCATGACAACCTCAGAGGTTTGGGAGATTTCTCAGACTGATATATTGGCATCTATGGTGTATATGTCCACTGTATGTTTCTGTATATTCCATTTGAACCCCCCCTCTAAGCTCTCGGCAGAAAAAAATGGATCTCTTGGTGGAAAAATTGGGAATTAATTTACATCATTTGTGAACAAAATCTCAATTTCTACTCCATAGTTTTGTGAGAGTGCAGTGTTGTCAGTCATGACCACGTAGCAGGGCGGTGAGTACTCTTATCTCCACCTGTCCCTCTTCGGCTTCTGCTCTTTCATTTTCTCATCATCTCCGCATCAAGCTTTCATTAGCAGCATCTGGTGCAGTTCTCAAAAGCCCTTCACTGGTAATTATCCAGCAAGAGACGAGCGCTTCCCCAGTCTGCATTTCCCCAGCTGGCCTGGCGATTCCAACCAGCGACGCCCCCTCGCTTTTCACATGTGGCCCATTCTGACCTTAAAGCTACTGCTCCACCGTAAGAGAGCCACAGAGGGAAGGAAAGATGAGGGAGGAGAGGGAAACAATAGGAATGACTGTGTGGGGAGAGAGTGTCTCCGGAGGGCTATCGCTTGTGATGCTGACACACACACTGCGTGACATCACCACCAACACATGCACATGCACAGTAGAGTCTGACTTATCAACGCGTGCCCTCACCCTGACCTGATTACACAATACAGATGCACATGTGTGGAGACAGATACGGTACGCATGAATATCTGTAAATATTTACATATGTATTATGGAGATACATTTGTGATGTAAATAGTTCACATAAACAGTTGAAACTCATGTAAATACGCATTTAATTTTTTTTACAGATTTTTAGCAGACAACAAACATAACACCAATGCTAATGATATGCAGATAAAATCCTTCACACGCTGCCTATGCATTGAGTCACTACTGTTTTGTATGAATATGCGAAAGCAAAGCAAAACAGACATGTATTTGAAAATGGCATCAAATATTACTTTACAGAACTGTTTTAAATACATGTAGTAAAACCACTCCTCAGTGCCGCACAACATACTCACACACTCACACACACTTTGTGGTTGGAGTGGAGCTCATAATACACACTTCTAATTGATAGGGTTCGCCTGTTTCTGGCACTCAGGGCAGATTGTTACTGCAGTGCTTGAGGGTAGGTTGTTACCGCAGCGACAAGCACACTACTACAAAACCCTTGACCTGTACACTGACTAGATTATACCTGAGAGAGAAGCAGATGGGGGAGGAGGGAGACAGAGAGAAATGAAAGGAGAATTTCAAAAAGGAGAGGTAAATCAGTTAGAGGAAGGGAGGGAGAGAAAGAAAAAGCCTAAATAACAAATAAATCAGATAAATGTAATAAGTAGATAATAGAAATGGGAAAGAGCGACCTAAAAAGAGAAGGAAAGTAGGTGAATGGAGAGAGCAGAAGAAAGGTGGAAGAGTGGACTTTGAATATGATTACCCACTCTGTTACACACTGACAAGAAACAACCGAAAATGTGCTGAGATTAGTTTGCAGTGCAGATTGTATAGGGGGGGGGTTTAAATGTGTGAATTTTTCCATCCCATGTTGTACTACGACCCATAGTACAACGCAGCTTTTACAGAGATTACAGATTGCATTTCTATCCAGTGAAAAACGTATGTAATTACACTGGTAATCAATAGTCCCGTGTTGTAATCTACACACGAACAGAGGAGAATGTAGTGTTTAAGTGATGACATTAAAAAAAAAGTCCATTTGTGATGTGTGACCAAATATAAGAAACTCATTTGCAACTCATACTGCATTTGTGGGACATGCTCAGAGAGGAAGACATGTCAGGAACTAATAGTTTAGATGCTACTTGATGTACACCCAGTGAGAGAAAGATGCAGCACAACAATAATCACACTTATTTTGACATCAGAACGGATTTTTTAAATAAAGCAGAATTCCATAATGAAATACAGCAACTCCAGACACTGAGAAAATATATTTATTTCCATTTCACATGTTGCCTTTCAAGTCTGTCATGACATAACCACCATGGTTGTACGCAACAGCATATACAGCGCATAAGAGGTTCGTGTGTGCTGAATTCAAATTCAACTTGTGACTATTTAATTGTGGCTTATCTGTAAACCCTTATAGCCCATTTTAAGACTAATCTGATGTTGGTCAAATGAAGCAGGACTGGGAAAGCCAGGGAAAACCACAATGAAAGTAATTAAGAGTTGAGCCACCTGTTGGAGAAAGGCATCTCCAACAGGTGGCTCAAAAGCTAGCAGTAGATCACCCCCTGTTTTAGAGATGCTCACCCAGAGGTTCTGAGAATACAGTCTGTACAAACCATAGTTCAAACTTAAAGCAACACAACTTCACGCAGTAAATCTGCTCCAAATGCAACTAAATCAAATACACAGACATACCCACCCCTCTTCAGCACCAACCCAGTATTACTCAGTTGTCAGTCAGATGTTACGCTGTCAAGTTTACATCAGATATGCCATAGGGCGACATGCAGTGATAGGAACTCTACTGGACAACAGAACAGATATAAACCCAACTTTTCCAATAAACAGGAAATGGATGGAAATGGATTAAGTGAGTTAAACTGTGGGCTTCAATTTGAGCCCTGTTTTTTTTTTTTAGCCCATGTTTGTTTACATTTTGGAAAATTAAGTGTACTCAATTAGCTATTTTAAGTTTCTGTTTGTACCAATGGATGTGCTGACAACTATCACTGGATTACTTACTAAGGAGCTTCTTTTTTCTCTGATTTCTAAGTAGATTTTAAAAGATTAACACTGATGTGAGTTTCAGATGTTTTTGATACAAAATGTGAGTTGGATGATGATATTTGATGACTAGCTAAACTAACTTCATCTGATTTGTTTTTGAGATCAGTTTGAGTGTTTGATACAATATGTGAATAAATTTAACCAGTAATATAAGACACGTGGAGCTCTCAGCTACTTTCATTTTGTCACAGTAGCTCTCCTGGTTTAGACAATCACCAGAAAGTCCTTCACATCTCTGTAACTCTGTGGTACTGTGGTTCAACCGACACATGTAGTGCTTGCTTACGCAGACCCACACAAACACCTGCGGAATTCATGCTGTCTCTCAGTGCTTCTGTCTGTGTTTATGTTTAATCTTTGCTTTTCCCTCTGTGTTTCCTCTCTCTTTCTTTTCCTCTGCCACAGTTTCAGAACCCGTATGCATACTCGCCTCCGTTCCGCTTTGGGACGGTTCCAAACGGATCTACAGAGAGGAACATCAGGAAGAACTACCCTGCCATGCACCAGTACATGGTGAAATATCATCAAACTGGTGTTCAGGACGCACTTGTCAGCCTCAAAACAGGGTGAGGAAACACTGTGTGTGCATTTTGTGAGTAAGCACACTCCTTTACTGATCCATGATCAATGCTATTTGACTAGTGCAAAATATTATTTTGTGTATGTGTGCATGTGTGTGTCTACCTACACATAAATGTGTGTGTAATTGCATGTCTGTGAGTGTACTTGGTGTCACATGTGTGTGTGACAGCTCCTCTGAGATTGGGGATGAATGGGCTTCCTCATTGGGAACAGTAGGAGCTATTTTTAGTACTGGTCTCTATAATGGGACTGGTGGTGATAGTGGTGGTGGTGTGTAAGTGTGTGTAAGAGAGGGAAGGGGGGAGGGTTATCACATAGCTAACTAAGGACAGATTGAAAGAGAGGGTTGGATGGAGAGAAAAGTAGAGCTAAAGATGGTAATAAAAAAGGGAGGTAGAAGGGGAGAATCACATCACACCTTCACATGGGAAAAAGAGGAAAAGGGGTGGGGAAGGAGGCCAAGGGCATTGATTGGAGGAAACGATGGAAGGGTGGAGGGCAGGAGGAAGGGACCAAGAGACCAGAGAAGAAGAGAGTGGTAATGGGGGGGGGGGGGGGGGGGGGGGGGGGTTGACAGGAAAGGAAGGGGGGCGGGCATCAAGGAATGGAGAGGGAAGGGAAAGGGAAAAAATGGTAAAGGTAAAGGACAAAAGGTTGATGAGATGATATGACAAGAAGTGATTGCCGATTGGTTAATGGCTATGGGGTGGGATCCAATCAGTGTTCTCAGCTCAAAGGACAGGCTGCTCTACGAGGGGGGGGGGGGTAAAAAATAACACACAACAAATAGGACATAAATTATGATCCCTGATTTTTCTGCAGTTATGTCTTCCAGCTCATTCTCTCTCATCCATAAGTCATAAATAAACTCGATATAAACACAAGAAAGGCTTAAACCACTCCAGCGTCTATAATACTCTCTGCCTTTGCTGTTGCATTAACATATAGCACATGCTTAAACATGCATGCATACACACACACACACACACACACACACACACACACACACATACACACATATCTCAGTAAAGCAATACTGCATGCACACAAGCAACATACTTCAAAATAAAAGCACATGCTCTTGTATATGTGTGAACAAACAGCCACCGTCCTCCAGGTGTGTGCAGTCAGTAATACCCTCAGTGATAATTCTATTCTGTGGTATTAGTAGATGAGCAACAGCGCAGCGTTCAGCTGTTTGAGGCTCGATGGCTGGATTAGCTCTCATCACACATAATGCTGACAGGCTTTACACGCAGAATCTGTTACAGCCACAAGAACCAAAACTATGCACAGGGGAGTTGAATTGATTTGATTACATTTCAAGACCTGAATTACTCACAGTCGCAGCAAGGTTTATATTTTAGTAAACCTTTAGTAAAATGAATGATAACACAGTGTAACGACATGAAACGCTTGCATTTCTATCTGGTGCAAATATACTGCACAATGCCAACAAGCTGTAAGTGACCAAACTGATGCAAGGACTGTGAAAAAACCACAGCCCCTTCATTCATTTTCAATGAGACCACTGTGTTAGCACAGTGGAGACCCCAAAAAACAAACAGCTCTGGCAAAAAAAGTTGCCTTTGCTTCAACATGCTCGATTTACCAGTCAAATGCGTGCTGTGAACTATCTACTGTGAATTATATGGCACTCCACAAATTAAAAAGTTCAACATGCAAATGTAAATACATGGAGCAGAGGATTTGTTGCTGCTGTGGTAACTTTGCAGAGCTGTAAAATCCTGCCTCAAGCCAAAGAGTCTTGGCATCTCATGAGCCTTCAACCTGAACTGTTTGCATTTCATTTTCTGTCTGGTAACACGTAGCCACACCAACGCAGCCCCCTGAGTTTTTATGACGCAGTACTCTTGTCAGTCTGAAGACAGCCTTGCATGTTTTAGCTGAAACTTTTTTTTTTTTTTTTTTTTGGTGTGCTTGGGGTTTGAAGTCGTGATTTTGGAACATTTTTACACATTAACTCCTCAAAAAGTTTCTATGTGGGAAATATGTTGTAGAGTAAATTACTGAATTAGTGACATCATTTTGGATTAGGATTTACAATGTAGTTCTGTTCCAATGTTCTATTTGGGTCTAGATGCTTTTTGTGCTGTTGTTAAGCTGACAGGTACTGTACTGTACTGAAGAGTTGCCCTTTAGTGGTGTGAAATAAGATTCAGAGTCACACTAAATGGCCATTCTTCTGTGTTAAAGACGTCATTCAAAGGTGCAGAAGAAAAGTGGCGAGAAAATCTGTGTTGCTACTTTTTCTTCACCCAAATAAAGGTGTGACACATCGGCGATAGCCGAATCCCTCTTCAAGCCTTTAGAGCCACAGTATGTCTGGCTAGTGTCCGCAAACATGCACGCACAAATCCATGCTCACAGACATGCACCAGTGCGCAGCCACATCTGCACAATCACACACATACTAAACCATACACACACACACACGGACGCACACATGCCTTGTTCCCCGCATGTTTGGACACACAGCCTGCGTGTGGATGGAGCCAGTGCTGGGTTAAGCTAATTACACAGCTAAACTATCGGCTGTGAGCCTCCGTTAGAGGGCTGGATCTGACATTCAGTAAATGCCAGCCAGTCACTGCACTATTAGCAGGGCTCTCCATGCGTATGTATGCCTGTGTGTGTGTGTGTGTGTGTGTGTGTGTGTGTGTGTGTGTGTGTGTGTGTGTGTGTGTGAGTGTGCGGGCTCTGAGACAGTCAGAGAGCAGCAGTTAGTGACAGCATCAGTTACATCGAAAATGTCAGTCTGAGTCTGGGATCTTTTACGTTCCACTTTGCGACCTGCTAGTGTGTGTGTGTGTGTGTGTGTGTGTGTGTGTGTGTGTGTGTGTGTGTATGTGTGTGGTGCATGTGTGTGTGGACAGGGGCAGAATGAGAGAGAGAGAGAGAGACAGTGTAAATGTTTGTGTCTGTTTGTGTGTTTGTTTAGGTCGTCCGTGTGCCTCCAAGGTCCTATCATCAGTGAAGCGTGCTGTATTGAACCGCAGCCACTCCCCACTGTGTCCTCTGTGTGTTTGGTTATGCTTGGATTGCAGTCCTATTGGAGATGATTTAAGACTTTAGAATTGATCCGCAAACAACACATTCTGAAAAAATAAGCCCCTCTTCTGCTGTCTGTCTCCTCCTGTGCACTTCTCACTCAGTCTCTTTTAAAAAAAAAAAAAGTGAAACCCCTGATGCTTTGTCTTCATCCCCTCCCTCTGTCTGTTTTCCTCTGTCTCTCTCCTCCGTTCTTTTTTTCTCTTTATTTGCAGTAAACTGGACGCCTTCATCTATGATGCTGCAGTGTTGAACTACATGGCTGGCAGAGATGAAGGATGTAAGCTGGTGACCATTGGCAGCGGGTAACTACAGCTTTAATTCCTTAAAAATACACTGTCAGTGTGGATTGTCTGCACGCCATGATGTGATCCTGACATTCTTTGGTCCAAACCACTATGTAAGTTGTGTAAAGGTTTTTTTTTTTTACGTTTGTTTCAGGTTCCACTGCACAGATGTAAATTCAGGCCACATAACTTTTTTATTGGATAGTGTTTGTGCCATTACACATAGAAAGTCTAAAGCAGAATTTTCAACATTCATATTTTCTTTCTTGCTGACAGTTTTTGCTCAGGAAATCACTGGTCCTGAACAGAAACGGTCAGACACATAATCCCCTGTTTGTTGTTCTTACATGTTGTTTTTGTTTGGCATAAAGCAATGAGATTCAACGTGCCGATGAATGAGCTTTAGAGGTGCAAACTCTTTCCCCATTTCCAGCGTTTATGCTCATATTTAACCTACAGTCATGAGAGTGGCAAATCGGATAGCCTGCAGCAGTCACCCTACAGTAAAAGTGACACACTTGGAATTTAGATATACAATGATGTATCTGTATGGGTTCTTTACAGAAGGGCTGCTTGTCGCTGGGCTCAACTAAGAATAAATGTTCAGTTTCAGGGATTTTGTCTGAATATCTTTCACCCATATTTCTAGTTTATGGCAATTGTGTGCATCATTATGCATGAGGTATCTCCTTAAAGATATGCTTAATCACAGTGACACCATCTGCAGAAATACAGTGTAAAATGTGTGTTTTGTGTGTGTGTGTGTGTGTTTGGACGTGCTTGTGTTCAGGTACATCTTTGCTACCACTGGTTACGGCATTGCTCTGCAGAAAGGCTCCTACTGGAAACGACAGGTCGATCTGGCCATCCTGGCCATTATCGGAGATGGTGAGAAACACACTCACACAGCAGTCGCGTACACAAATTCCAAGTGCATGAAGCTATCCACGGATGCAAAACGTTACATTATTCCTTGGCAGCATTGTAAATTCATGCACAGGTACTTGCACTCTCTCACACACACATGCACATCTCTACCGCCTCGTCTGCTGACAGCACAAAGGGAAAGCAGTGAAGTATAAATAGTCCTTTGATGTTATTCTGGACACAAAAGGCTGCTCTAAACAGAGGGCAAAGTGTGTAAGTTATTCTAATGTATTCCTCTCTGCAGCGCCAGATTTGTGTGTCTGTTTGTGTGTGTGTGCACATTACTCTATCTGAATCACCACATTCCTTTATTACAGTAGCTTCAGAAGTTCTTACATAAACAATTTCCCACTGCAAAACAGAGAGGAAAGCGAGACAGCTCGAGCTTTTAGTGACAGATTCATTTACATTTTACATCGAAAGCATTTTGCTGATGCAAGTGTTCACAGCCACTCGCATTAAGTGCACTGAAGTTGATTAAATGAACATTGGTGTCACAATAATCCTCTCTAACCAAATCTTATCAGGGCTGCAGAGCATGCAGGCCACACTCCATCATATTTCATGGCTGGATAATTTTTGACAAAAATCAGACTCAGTGTTTTTGTTTGGCTTTGTCTTCTTCTCCTGATTATTAATCCCAACCAATCTTTCCATACTTGTAGCTGCAGAGTCATTCAATGTAAATATCCAACGAGGATGCCTAAACTCTGTATTATCTTTCCAACATGCTAATAACTCTAGAATTGCTGTATTTCCTATTTGTCTAAAAGATACATTTCATTCAAAAGAAAAGATGAGAGAGACAGGAAGGGAGGAAGAGATAAAAGAACTGTAAAGAGAGTGTGTAACAGACGTAGATGGGGAAAAAAAATCAGTGAGGGAGAAAAACAGAGATGGTGCGAGTGTGTGGTGGCCAGAGTCAGGATGAAGAGAGGACGAGACAGGGAGCACAGGATGAGAGGAACACGAAGAAAGAGTGTGTGTCAGGTAGAGAGGGAGAGGGAGAGGGATGGGGAGTGAGAGGAGGGCAGGTTCCTTGATAGATGACAGTGACTTGGTGTCTTGGCAGATGCTACTTTTTCAGATAGACACGATGTGGGTGGAGAGCATATGGCTTCCCGCAGACAGAGAGGAGACAGGGAGAAGATGTGGCTTCTTCAGGGAAGAGTTGAGGAAAGTGAAGAACAAAGAGACGAACAGACAGACGGAGACAAAACAGGCTGTCTGGAAACACTTGGGCTGGCACACACATGGCTGAACCAGCTGTAGGTCACATTTTGACGGTTAAAGTTCCTCCCCAGACATGTTTTAAACTATGTAAAAATACTCTATTGTGATTAATATTTTGTTTAACATAGTTTTCCCACATAAAAAGCAATAAACAGAAAAAACTGAAAAAGGGCTGTAAGTGCATCTTAGCTTTCTTACCTTGAGAAATTCTGGTTCAGGCCTCAAGCCCCACCCACCATTGCTTGTGCTAGGGTGACAAGTGAAAGAGCAGAGCATATCAAGATGGTTAGAGGAAACATCAGAGAGACTCAGTCTCATGTTTGAGCCTCAGTCAGACCCAGACTCAGATGAGGAGTTTGTTTATGTTGTTTGTTAGCTTGTTAGTTTGTAACTGACAGTGGCTGACACAGCTTGAGTGGTTGTGCTAATGCAAACTCTCTGTACTGACAAGCTAGGTTTCAGGTTTCTTTTGCAGACCCCTGGCACAAGTTGACGGGATTGGTTCCTAACGTTTGTGACGAATGAACCCTGACTGTCTGAACCAGTTTTTATGAGACTGTCCTTGGTTTACTGCAGTTCCGAGGTGGGAATACGCAGTCATACGTTGACTGCTTATTTCACTTATGATATGTCTTGCATGATATAAAATACAACATGTGGACATGTTAACAAGGTTTAAAACTTGATTTTTCTAAGAGGGAGGGAAGTAAATGTTGGCAAAATATACAAATAATGACAATACTTTGCTGTCATATCCTGTTGTCCTACCAGTACCCCTTTGGCAATAGTATGGAAATGTTCAAAATTTGTATTCTTCTCACTTTTAAATCCTAGTTTCAGAGAGCACTGTCCTGATCAAATGTATTCATCTTGGTGCAAAATCATACATTTGGACAGAGTGGCAAGACTGTAATCTGTCAGAAGTAAATATGATCCAGTCAGGGTCAGGAGGAGGCGTCATTTCAAAGTGCAGATAAGCATTCTCAAGAAACTTGCATTAAGTGAGTGTCCTGAACTAGACTCGATTTTGTGTTTGTGGTTCATAATAATGTAATGGAGAAGACAGAAGGTCAAAGCTTTAAAGAAAATGTTTTTTTTTTCTTTTTTTTCATAGGTGCCTCAACTAAAACATTTTTAAAAGCCTTGAAAGTGTGGATGAAACTTGTAGAGACTTGTGTTCCTGTGTTCCAGCTGACTGGTCACCAGACTATTGCCTGAGCCGCCTGGCTGCTGAAAGGAGAACAAAATTTGAATTTCAGCAATACTTCCCCCCCAGAGTCAGAGCAACAGTGCAGACAGGAGCAGCTCCCCAAAGCTTTTCCCTTGAATGCACTCGATTTATAAAAAAAAAAAAAAAGAGGGGGAGAAAGAGAGCAAGACAAAACGACCTGTTGATAACAAAAAATCTAATTTATCTTAATTCTCTTCTGCAGTCAATTCCAAGCATGTCATAATGTCATGTTAAACAAAGATGGACCACGGCTGCATCTATTAGTGTCTTTGCAAATCTAACAGGACACAAATTCTCCTCAATTGTCCCAAAGGGTTAATGATGTCTCAGTGAGTTTGCAGCCTCAAGACATCTAGCTGAACCCCACCACGATATTTGTCTTTCCCCACTAGCAGCCTTAGTTATCCAGCCCTGAATGACACAGATTGGATTAGCCACGCGCCAAATGTCACAGAGGAAGCCAGAGAAGGAGGGGGAACAGAGGGAAGGGAACACAGAGTGAGGAATGAGAAAAGATAAGGTCTTTGTTGGTTTCTACCTTTCTTTCATTAACACTAAAGAAACGATCTCTCTGCCCTATCAGGCAACATAGAAGGGACTGGAAGCCCGGTTGCTTAGTGATGCCCAAAGACGTTTATTTTAAACCACAGTCCACGTAAAATCAGCTAATTAAAGAAATATATCAGCATTCAACCTCCTGACAGCTGACCTTTTTTCATAAACAGAGATTATCTGCCCAAGAGCTTTAGAGCAACACTGGCCGTTAACGTGAAACTGCTTTATTCAGTGTTTTACCAGTTTTAATCACCTGGTCTGTGGGAAAAGTGCGTTGAACTTTTCTTACAGCCTCGAAAGTGTGTGACCACCGACGACTTAAGCTGACTTTGTTGTGAAGCAGCTCAGATACTGTTTCACTGGGGTCTGCTCCGGCAAGCCATGTCTTCTTTTCTCCATCAGTCGGGTAAGGACTGGTTTGTGTAGGAGGTGTATGTTTGCGTGTGCAGACATGTTCTACAAGCATTCTTTAGCCTGTTGTGTGGTTTGGGAGAACAAAAACCTGCTACAGCTTTACGTAGAATTACATTTTTAATGAAAGCAAGGCACAGCTGGACATTGTATGCGCTAGTGGAAAACCCTGGGACAAACATTTATATTATGTCTAAGCTTAAAATGCACTAGTTTCAAACCCCGAAGAGCCACTCAGTAAAGAATTTGAGTCTCTCCCTCTCTCTCTCTCTCTGCTCTTTTGTTTTTCAGGTGAAATGGAGGAACTAGAAGCCCAGTGGTTGACAGGAATTTGCCACAATGAGAAGAACGAGGTGATGTCCAGTCAACTGGATGTGGACAACATGGCTGGGGTCTTCTATATGTTGGCCACAGCCATGGGGCTCTCCCTAATCACCTTCGTCTCTGAGCATCTCTTCTACTGGCGGCTCAGATACTGTTTTACTGGGGTCTGCTCTGGCAAGCCAGGTCTTCTTTTCTCCATCAGTCGGGTAAGGACTGGTTTGTGTAGGAGGTGTATGTTTGTGTGTGCAAACATGTTCTACAAGCATTGTTTAGCCTGTTGTGTGATTTGGGAGAACAAATACCTACTACAGCTTTACATAGAATTACGGTTTTAATGAAAACAAGACACACCTTGGAAGAACAGTCTGGAATTTGGCCCAATAGTCAACTCACAGAAACGCCATTGAGTGTGTATATATGTGAGTATGTGGCTGTGTGAATATCTGGGCCTGGGGTGGTCTGACTGGGTTAACAGTGCTCTTGTTCAAGACCAAAAGGTGCAACGAAGCACTGCAACTATACTGGGGGCTAATGCTGCATTATTGGGGTCAGACAGGCCTGTCTCAGTTCTATTTTCTATCAGCAGAAAAAGGGAGCAGAGCAAGCATCCACACACGCACACACATGCAGAGAGAGCTGCTGCTAAACTAAGAAACTGCGTGAAACAAGGGGGAAGGAGGGAGGGCTGCACAGAGGAGGATAAGAGGGAAGGATGGGGATAGGAGCAGGAGGGGGGATCACGAGGCAGCCCTGAATATCGACAAAAATAGATCTTAATTGCAGCATGTTTTTTGGGTGAAATCACGGCAACCCACGCTAAATCAATCTATCCTGTTTCATTCTGCAAAAAGGTCAGCATTCTGCCTTCTTGTGTGTGAGAACCGAAGACATGGACATGCATCCCTAAAAGCACTGCAGTGTCTCTGCACTATTTTTTGAGGCAGAGTGACTGTTTGCAAAGTTAACAGAGGGGGATGGTGAAGAGGGGAAAAAAACTTTGAGAAGATAAAGTGAGGTTTCTTGAGAAATATGTTATTTTAAAGCCATTCTCAAGAATGATTGAGGGCAAAACACATCCTCAGTCTTGTGTTAAGGCCCACAAAATGTGAGCTAAACTGAAAAAGCACAGAATTTGTTAATGTGATAAATACCTTGCAAGGATGTAGATTCCTGTAGAGGGAAATGGTTGCAGTGAAGATCTGTGGTTGTTTTCTGAGACTTGGATCATAGAATGAGAGCTCCATGGCCTTATTTTCAGACATAAGATTAGCAGGTGCTCTGTAGTAGTTAACCCATATAAACATCCCATATTTTATTTAATCTCCCTCAGAGTCAAAGTGATGGCAGCTTTTACTGTTTACTGTTATTCTTTCATAAAAAAAAAAATAAAAAAAAATATGTAAGCCCTGTAGTGCCTCTAAGGGAGGCTTGGGGCATATGTAACCAGCCTCTCATATTTTCAGTGTTATTGATTTAAGTTTGTTTGAATGAAATCTACTCACTGTAAAACACTGGTACATTTTCGCAAAATATAGGTTTTCAGATGTAAAATAGAGTTGTACTGTAAACTTGATAGATCTGCTGACAGACATCTGTATTACATCACATTTTGTCTGTGAGTCCCATTTAGAAAGTATACAAAGTGGTTCTTTGGGTTATGATGGACCGGTGTTTGCGCAAGCAGTGCTGCTAGGGACAGTTTTTAGCCTGGTTGGATTGTTTTCTTTAGCAATATTCTGTTTGTGTTTTGTTGTCTTTGTGTCTTTACGATTAATTCTGAATCCTTTCCACGTAAGTACTTCCTAAATTATTATGTTGTTTTTACTGCGGCATCCTCATAAATCAATCATGGTTGTTTAGAAGATTCATATCTTGAAGTTTCAAGTTTGTCTTTATGGCAATAAAAGACTGTGTTGGTTGATTTGCTGAGTCACTACCAATTTGACATTTATCATTAATTTAATGAATTTAAATAAAGCATACAGATCACAAGTATGTTTGGCCAGAGTAGATAAGTAATCATTATGCTGTTTGTCTCTCTCCATTCCTCTCTCGATCCCTCTTCATCTTTGATTTTCCCTCTTTCATTTCATTTTATCTCTTTCCCTTTCTCATTCCCCTCTTCCTCTTATTTTCTCTCTCTTCATTTTTTATTTGTTTTTCCGTCTTTCTCACCCTCCATTTCACTTGTTCATCCATACGTATACATGCAGGGAATCTGGAGTTGCATTCATGGAGTCCACATTGACATGAAGAAAAAGACAGATTTGGACTTTAGCCCTCAGGACAAAATGCTTAAACTCATTAAGTCAGCCAAACAGATGACCAACATGTCTAACCTGGGTGGCTCTCGCATGAACTCACCCAAACGTGAGTTCATGCACTCAGCTGGCCCGATGATCATGGATATGATGGCAGAGAAAGGCAACTTCATCTATGCTGACAACCGAAGCTATGCTCCCAAAGATATGATCTATGGAGATACTGGTGATTTGCAGTCCTATCTTGCTAACCGCCACAAAGATCACCTGAACAACTACATCTTCCAGGGAGGCCAGCATCCCCTGACCCTGAATGATGCCAATCCCAATACAGTAGAGGTGGCAGTGAGCGCTGACGCAGTCCAAACCAATGCCAAGCCGCCCCGGACCCTGTGGAAGAAGTCAGTGGACACGCTCCGTTCAGTGCCACCTGGGCCCCCTCCGATGCCAGACATGCTAATGCCAGATCCACGAATGTCGATGAAGACACAGCGCTACCTCCCTGAGGACACAGCCCACTCCGACATCTCCGACTGCTCCAGCAGGGCAGCCTCCTACAAGGACCCAGAAAACAACAAGCACCTGAAGCCCAAGGACAACTTAAAAAAAAGATCGGTGACGTCAAAATACCCAAGGGACTGCAGTGAGGTGGAGCTGTCCTACTTAAAGACTAAGCAGGTCAGCGGCGGAACCAACCAAACTGGGAGAGGAGTAGGAGGTGGAGGAGGAGGAGGAGAGAAAATCTACACCATCGACTCAGACCGAGAGCTGAGCCTGCATTCAGACCCCATTCACTACCGCGAGAGTCGTGGCCTTGCTGCAGATGATTTGGATTACCCTGAGATCTACTCTGACCACAGTGACAACTTTAGGAAGTGTGAGCAGCCCATCATTCATCTGAATTCCTCACCTTTGCATCACACAGACTCAGATCTTCTACCAGACCCAACTTACTCCAAACACTACAGCGTGAAAGAGAAAAACCTTTCCCTGTCCCCACATGAATCCATTGATCGCTACAAACAGACACACTGCCGTTCCTGTTTGTCCAAAGTGACCGCTGGCTACCCACCAGCAGGGCCATACACGCCTACTGGATCTGCCTCAGCTTCTGCCACACGCTCACCCTATAATCGGTGTGAAGCATGCGTCCACATGGCCAACCTGTATGACATTAGTGAGGACCAGCTCCTCACAGACCCCTTGGTCAGTCCCACCATGCACCATCAACAGCAGCAGCAACCAGACGAAATGTTTGGTCTGTATTGGCCACAGACGGATGGGCCACATGTCCAAAAGAGAAACCGCTTGAGGCTGAGTCGTCAGCATTCCTTTGACAACATCATGCTAGAAAAGCCCAAGGATGTAGACCTGGGCCGACCGGCACGTAGTGTCAGCCTCAAGGAGAAGGATCGCTTCGTGGACTCTGCATCTGACTCGCATTATGCGAATCTCTTCGGCATGCGTCCCTACTCCGGCAGACTGTTTGGCACCGGCTCCAAATCAATGCTGTTTAACCACAACCTGGAGGAGAGCAAGAGGAGCAAGTCCCTGTACCCGGCCCATGGCTCAGAAAACCCTTTCCTCAGCCACTCGCTGAGGGATGACACCAGCAGCAGACTGGTCCATGGGCGTAGCTCCTCTGATATTTACAAACAGCTGGCGGTGGCTTCGCCTGCAGCAGTCATTGGAGCGGCCCCCATAAAAACACGCAACGATGCGAACAATCTCCGCTCTTCGGTTAAGTCCACCACTTCATACTGCTCACGGGACGGGCGGATAGCTAATGACATGTACAATAAAGAGCATGTGATGCCTTACTCAGCCAATAAGACTAGTGCATACCCGGCCCCACGTGGAGTTCTAAACTCAGCCCAGTTCAGCAATAGACGGGTCTATAAAAAAATCCCCAGTCTGGAGTCAGATGTTTAGTTGATATAAGGAATAATGTGTTCTCTCCTCCTTACTCCTCTCTGGGTTTGTATTATAATTTATCAACTATGTTATCCACTAAGGGATGCCACAGCCACACTACGTTTTTTCTTCTTCTCTTCAACATTGTAACCCAAATGAACTTGTGCCCACTTGGGTATGACGGTACTACTACTACTCTCTTTGCAGATGATACCACCATTTATGTCCATCCTCTGCCATGTACCAATAAGTTGACTGGCACTCTGTCATAAGGTATCTGGGAGTAAATGGAAGGGGGAATCATTAAGCCCTAAGTTTTGGAAAAGAGGTAGGAAATGGTATAGTCCCATTAGTGAAACCGAGAAAGCTTAAGTTACAGTAAGGGAGGACTCCCTTACTCTAGTTGATTTGTGATTGAAATGAGAGAGGAAATGGTGAAGGAGGATAGGAGAAATTGTATGAGAGAAGAGTTAAAGGGAGAGAGAGAGAGAACCTCTCTTTCAACCCCTCCTCCTTCTCCCCTTTTCCCTTTCCACCTCCACTGTCAGGCTCGGGGCTCACTAGTTGAGGAGAACGGGCCTGACAGGGAGACCAGATGGGCACGTTTGATGTCGCAGCCAGACATGGAGGTGTCCCAGGAGGGCAGGGGCGTCACAGTGAGCTAGTCCAACAGTCTGCTGCTTGTTACTCTGACAAATATGGCCACCGAGACACCTGGCAGTGCAAGAGGAGAGAGAGGGAGAAAGGAGATGAGCGGCACAGAGTAGAGCATCCAGTCGTTTTTGCCAGTTAGGTTTTGTGTGCTTGGTCAGAATTTGGTTTCATGTGTTAAGCCCATGCTTAAAGACACGGTAGTGATGAGAAAGTGAGAGTTATGTAGGTGCTATCAATGAATAATGTTTACAGACTGACGGATAAAAAAGACAGACTGACAAAATGACTGATAGAAAAGACAGACAAGCAGGGAAACCTGCAGGGGCAATTGATGGGCATTTCATTTGTGGCGCTGCACATAGAAAAATAATTGCAAAGTATTGCTTTTTTATTCTATTAAACTATAAGATTTATTAGGGATTCTGGCATCCGGATCCCCTTATGTAGGATTTTAGTGTTTGCTTATTTGGTAGCACAATAGCCATTAGTTTTAAAACCTCTCTCCCACATTTGCTTTTAAAAAAGCATAGCTTTTTGGAAAAAAAAACGAAGTGTAGTAGATTATTTTGCATGTGTTAATTTTTTTCTGTGTCGGAGAAGAGAAAATACACACATATACACTCACAGACACATATTTTACATGTTTTTGAAAAAAGACTGTGTCTTGCCAGATATGGTGGATGGATACTTGTACAATCGAAACCTTGAACCTTGACCTTTGTGCTTAGTAAATCAGTGTCATGCTCCTGCTGCAAAAGAGCAAGAGAATGGCGGAAGGGAAGAGAGCAAAGAGGATATAACAAGGGAGAAAAGGATGAAATGACAATTGTGTCCATTGTCACCTTGTTTTAGGTGGGGAGGGGGTGGGCACTGATGTGTTCTTTTTTTTTTTTTGTGTCTTTTTTGACCTCTCTGCCACTGAGAAACAGGGTATTAACTATAAAAATCCACTGACAGTTCCTTCCCTCTTTCCTCCCTCCTCCTTTCCTTCCTCGATCAACATGTCATAACTAGAGTGTTGGATAATTATAGAACCACTTCACTTTATTTCTTTGGGTTTTTGTAAAATCGAGCTTCGGTTGATTGGTTGGTACACAGTAGCAGTGCTACACAGTACGATAACCATTTCAGTCTAACTAGAATCGACTATTAAAAATTGATCATTAATTGTGGTTGATGCGTAATCAACCAGGCTTGTGAGGATCTGAAGACTACTTAAGATGGGTCCCTTGTTTACCTTCATAGCATTGTTTGGGTGGGATGTGGGATGGGAAGGGTGGGACAGTTTGAGAGAAATAGAGCCGTGGCGGCTCCTTTATTATGTGCTCATCAATCATGTATCCATCTTAGTGTGCATTAAGTTGTGTGTGTGTGTGCATGGCAGAACTTCAGTAAGCTTGAAGACCTAACCAGAACATTTTGTTCCTAATCTCATTGTTTATGCATTTGTTTAATTGTTTGTTCTTTTTGATAACACTTGACAGAAAAGACTTGCACATGCACATACTTCCATGTACACTCGTTCCCACAAAAACACTTTTTTTTGTAGCATTATACTGTACAAATTGTACAGTCAAAAGAAAAATCATGTAACCATATTAACTGACTGATTTGCTTGATTGATTGGATTCACAAAGCCAAATTGTATCAAATAAAATACCTCAGGATGATTCTGTGCGTTTTGGGGGAGCTTCAACCGTAGCAACAGAACATGATGCGGCACAGATTTTTTTGTAGAAAAAAAAAATTTTTAAAGAAAAAAAAAGAAAAACAACAACACAATTTATAGTGGCTGCACAGCAGGATCAAACTTTTCTCCTTTTGATGTTTACCAGTCCAAGGTCTTCCAGTTCGGCTCTCTGCCCGAGCTCATGCAACCCAAGTAAAGAGAGAAGAAGAGGAAGAGAAGGAGGGAAAGGAGGGATGGGGGTAGGGACCTAGATCGTTTTGTTCAGAGAGGGGTGTGTTGCATGCAACTCTACTCCTTACCAAACTGAGCGCCATTAACAGAATGGAGGATGTTACTTAAACATCCAAAATCTGAAAAGCTACCCTTTTAAGGAATACTCAACCAGGAATCTCTCTCTTTCCTCTCCATGGTTTTTAATGGCAGTTGACTGCATTAGCCACTGTGTTTCAATTGAAGCTCCATCTTTAACAACCAAGGTCATATCGTCCTTTTGTACTCTTGGAATACTGCAGTGAACCTCTCCTTGATTCCCAATCAGCTTACCCAATGTTGACTGACAAGCAACATTTGTCCTTTTTTGCATCTTA
This sequence comes from Trachinotus anak, assembly GCF_046630095.1. Classification (NCBI taxonomy): domain Eukaryota; kingdom Metazoa; phylum Chordata; class Actinopteri; order Carangiformes; family Carangidae; genus Trachinotus; species Trachinotus anak. The sequence goes on from NW_027273854.1 coordinate 16,479,496, forward strand.
TCTGCATATTTATGATTATTATCATATTTATCTCCACATGCTGCTTGCGTGAGCTGACAAGTGAACAATATGCACATGTAAAAATATCAAACTGCACCTTTGCGTTTTATGAACTCATGACAATTTGTTCTATTCGTTCTACTTTTACAGAACTGTCATGTAAACTGATGCTGTTTTATGTTCAAACACACAAACACACACACACACACACACACACACACCCACCCACCCAGACACACCCTTGTGATGACAACCCTGCTCTTTTTAATGGCAAAAATGTATTTTAATTACATTTAATGATAAATAATGAGGTGATGGCATGCAACCCCAGATGTAACAATTTTAATGTTTTATGTTTTTAGTTTTTTTTTTTGTTTTGTTTGTTTGTTCTTTTTGTTATGATGTTATGATCACTACTGCGTTGTAACCAGGTGTGAGTATATACATATTTGAGAGAAAAAAAATTATCTATGTTTAACACGATGAAGATGCTGCTGCTGTTTTGGGGGAGAAGGCGAGGACTTGACCCTCGTGCAACTTCCTCATTGGCGGACTGGTCGTTATCAGGCCATGTTTTGCCCAGTGGGGTTGCGGGTCAGGGGTCAGGGCTTGGCTTGGTATGGCGGGACATCCTTGCTCTTCCTCCAATGGCAGGTGAGAATTACTGTATCACCAGCTCTGCTTCTCTCTTCCCTCTCCTTCATATGTAGTCAGGACTTCAACTGTAAAGAAGATAAAAGAAAAAAAAAGCAACCCTCTACTTTGAGTCTGCTATCCCTCCAAAGATACGAGACCTCTTTCTTTATGGTTTGCTGTAAGAATAGAGCTTTTTTTTAAACTAATACTTCCTCAAAGACTTTTAAGGAACTATTTTGAATATATTTAGAAATGACACCTGTATACATCGCTTGTAAATTCATACTGGAATACATCATCATGGAGAATTATAAATGATAAAGAGTAAAAACAATATTTTTTGTGTGAATTTCACAGGAGCTCTTCTGTACAGTGGCACTGTTTCTCTATCTCTCTCTCTCTTTCTATCTCTCTCTCTTTCTATCTCTCTCTCTCTCTATGTAGAGCGACTAGAATAAAACTTCACCATTCACAAGGTTTGCTGTCCTGTCAAATTCACAATATACACACCAGGCACCTTGTCTCACCTGTAACAGCTTTTGTCAGTTGATGTTGACATATTAATTTACAGGAAATGAAAAAAAGTACTTTCCCATTGATTTATTTTTCCACCTGAAGATACTTTTTATTGGTTCTCTGTTCAAGATACAATTGGTACACTTTCAGAAGAAAATCTGCAGTACCATGCAGGTCATAGACTCTCTATTGAGAGTCTACTCTAAGTCTATTCTTTTTTGCATGTAATTAATGAGGTGGATAGCTCCAATTCTACTTCTGTGACAATACAGGTAAGACGTGACGTTTAACAATTATTGCAAAGCTGTAAATGATTAAAGGAGCTATATGTAAGTTTTGCTGTCGCTACATAGCCAGTCTTAGCATTAGCAGTTGTTTACTTACTAGTCTGGCCAAGAGCTTCAGCCATCATTGCATTTACAAGACAAGAGGTAATAATACGTCCTCTGAGCAGGTGCGCTTCTTCAGCGGAGCCTGGACACTTCAGTGGCTCAGCATCAGAAAGTGATGAGATGGGGTGACTGGGCTGCAGCTAGCTGGTTAGAATGCTAACTTCAGTAGAAGAAAGAAGTGATAGCAGTAAAAGCGAAACAAGAGGGTTGTTCTCCACCCCTGCAGACAGCTCTTGGATAGTAAAGGCATGAAGTTTGATGCTGAACTCACAACGTTTCTTCTAGACTGGTAAGTGAACCGCTGTTAATGCTAATGTTGACTATGTAGCGATAGCAAAACTTACAAACAGCTCCTTTGAAAACTAATTTTAATGTGTAATTATATAATTTATTGCATTTACTTATTCATTTTCCACTATTTGGATTAGTATACATTAAGTGAAAACATTTTTGATTGCTTAATGTCAATAATTTTTATATAGCTTGTTTCTATAATGATGGGAACTGTGATGTAGTGATACTGGGAATACTGGGAATACTGGGCTGTTTGCAGACACAACATGTCTCCTCATAAGGTACTTTTTCAGTCACTTGTGTTGCTGTCCACCAGCCACAGGTTAAAAATGTGTGTGTTTAGTTATTCAGTTCAGACACTTGTCACTTCTGCCCCATCAAAAGTATAATTACTTTACAAGACCCAAACCAAAACAAAGCCCTCTTTAATTCTCAGTTGTTATATATCTGATTTTGAAACACACAAATTGGTCATACTGACAGCTCAACAGACAGTTTCTTTTTGTGATGGTTTTTTATTGAGGTGCTAATTTCACAATAGATAAACATGATGGGGTTTGTATGAAGGTGGGTTGTTGGCTATGTTCAATCATTCTACCAAATCTACTAAACTTATCCACTGCCATTATTATCTTTTATACGATAACTATGTAGTGTTAAACGAATGTGCTAATATGGCCAAGAGTGATTCCGTTTACTTTCCATGACGAGATGAAAAAGTTACATTCTCCTCTGTGTTTATGTTTTGTACATCACATGTGCACAGGTACAGGTGAAAGTGATGCCAGCAGAGAGGCCTTTGTGTTGTGATCGCTTGCACACATGCATTTGTGTGTGTGGGTGTTTCTGCCCAGTGGAGCATCAAGAGACCATTTGGGCAACAGCTTCATATAACATTTCCCACATTCTTCTTTTCTTTTTTCTTTTCTTTTCCTTTTTAGATCTCTGTCTCTTCACCTATATATCTCCTTTATGTATTCCATCTGTTTCCCTCCTTCTGTGCACTATTTTGCTTTCTAACAAACACATTTCCCTTCCCATCTCTTTCAGCTTCCTCTTAAATAAATAAGAAAAGAAAACACTACTGATTTGATCACTGCTCTTTCATTCCTTCTGTGTGGGTTTTCTATTCATAATCTGCTGTGTTTTGTTGTCGTTTTAGAACAGTACTGTCATCTTACCTTAGCCTGTGCTCTTCTGCTATAGCTGGTATCAAGTGAAGATGTAAAACCTCTCTACATGGCAGATGAACTTAGAGAAATGCATTTGCTGGATTGCATCATGCTGCCTGTCCTCATACATGCTCATGTATCGTTTGCTGCTGTTTAATGTTTTATGTAACAGGATGAAACAACAATGGGCAAATATATAATATAAAGAAAGAGAGAGAGAGAGAATAGAGAGAATTAAAGTGATGCAAAAGGTAGCGTCTGTGGTCTTGCCTTGTTCATGAAGGTGCGGACATCATAGAATCTGAGGGACAAACCTCTTTGAAGATGTGTAAAGGTTTTTTCACTTTATTGTTGATGTTAAAGTTCCCCCAATGATTTGACCTTCTGGACCAATTCAAACATTGTGATATGAGCAAACCGCTCATGAAACATGTTCAATGAAATGTGAAAATTCAATTTTTAATGGACTTTTCTATTTCAAATTGGATAGTCTGCATAGTCTGGCTAAATTAAACCCATACAGGACACAGAAATGTTATTATTGGCTCCTCAGTGTAATCAGTACAAAAGCTGTACTAAAAAACGTATATAAACTTCTCCTGCAAAAATACTCAAACCAAAAATACACCCAGTGTAAGGTAATGAGAGTGCAAAAAATGTCGTGATTGATGTGGAAAATTTGATTGAATATTTACTGTTCAGTGCATCCATCCAGTGATTACAACAACTTTCTCCCAGACTGCTGTAGGCTCTATGCGTGTCTGCCAACATCCAACAAATGCAGTAACATTAGCGGATAAAATTCCACATATTACTTTGAAATGTTTATCACTTTATATTTTGTGCTTCAGTGACATTTTAAGGGACATTTACTTTCAGAGAAGAGCCACTATTTTTAGGAAAAACGATGTACATTGAAACTGTGGTAAACAAGATAGCTTCCTGTTTCCAGGTCCTCTCTGCTATTCCCCAAAATCCCTTGTGCTTACTGGGGTACCCCCAAAAGGCACAGTGCCATCTTTTGGCATTAAAGAGAATTGCATTAATATTGCTATTAGATACTATTACTATTCCCACCTGGCTACATAACAATAGTACTTCCATTATATAGCTCATGTCTTGGTTAGCATAGGATAGCTTTAATCTATATTATTCAACTAAAATGGTTTAGTATTGGGTAAACTATGATTAGGAACATATTATTCTATGCTTTAACTTTTTTGTCAGTTTGGTATTCATTTGCTGATGTTCACGGAGGCACTTTGTGACAAGTGTAGATACTTCACTAGATTTGGTTTTTTGAAGGTGGTTGAAAGGTGTGTCTGTGAGAGACAGCTAGAGACACGGAGGAGGGGCAATAATTTAAATGGGGATGTCATTCATCAGATCACACAGTCAACAACAGCGTGGTCCAAGCAGAACTGTGCGGAGGAAACTGTGTTTGTGTTTGTGTGTGTGTGTGCACGGTTGTGTCAGCCAGCTCGACAAAAAGACTGTGGCAGATCATTCTTCTTCTGCAGAGAGGCAGATGAAAGAAAGAGAGAGGAGAGAAAAGAGCACTCGTTTATTTTGTCATTTCCAATTCTCCCCTTTGGTCCTCAGAAAATCACCTCCCCCCCCCCGGCTCTCCCTTCCTGTGTGTGTGTGTGTGTGTGTGTGTGTGTGTGTGTGTGTCCATCTAGTGTGTGTCTTAGTCCACAAGTGTCTGCCCATAGATTTTTCTATCAAAAGCTTTTCTGCATCGCATATACTGTATCCACCCAGTGGGAATCTTTAAAACTGTCTCACCTCTTCATACATACACACACTCTCACACGCCGGCCAACTAAATTCATAATTATTCTCAACTACTTTGATGGAGTCCAGGGAAGAAGAAATGGGCCTGATTATTAAGAGGAAAAAGGCATCAGACTACCATGGTTTAGCTCCCTATACCTTCCTATCAATGGTTTGCTCACACAAAAGGCCCTCGCCTAGAGAAGAGCCTTTGAAGGGTGAATGCCGTCACACTTCTTGAAAAATTGGGTATTACTGGTTAGTTCAGCATGCATGCTATAAAAGCATAACATTTGTTCAAGATGGACCTTAAATTCAGAAACACTTACTACAAATGGAGGACACACAAATTTAATAGACATCCATATTTATGGTTGTGGCAAAAGCTTGAGTGTTGTGAGGGTGTTTTTTTTGGTTGGAATGAAATGTGCAGCTTAAAGGATAGGCTCATCACATGCTCATGTGTACATCGAGTGCATCACAGATCACTGTAATCATTCCTCCTGTCTCTGCTGGCCTTGAACCAAAACTAATATGAGGCTTCAGCAGTTGTACTTGGTCAAATCAAGTGGGTAGCTTCAGAGGTTGCAATCTTTTTAGAACAAAATCCATTCTGTTAACTGCAGCTCCGCAAGGAAAGCCTGACTAGGGAAACAGAGAAAGGGAATTTTGCACTAAAATAAGCATAACTTTGGAAAAAAACGCTTGATATGACAAAGTAAGGCTGCTGAAGCCTCAGATTAGTTTCGGTTACACTTAATTTATTTTTGCACAGAATGAGGACTGTGTATTTTGTCCCAACTCTTGCAATGGAATTATTGTAGGAAGTGATCTCAGTGCCTGGAAGAATGATTACAGCCACCAGTAACTCTTTCAATATACATTTGGATAAGTGATTGAGATAGCCTTAAAAATTGTGAACCCATCTTTAACTTGCAATATATTTTGCAGTTTTTTGGGCACATTTTACAGTTTCCTGCAGAAAATGTTTTAATGATATAATGAGGTGCACAGCATTCAGTTAAGAAAAACAAAATCTATCTATCATTATGACTTATTATGACTGCAATTATTGCAAAACACAAACAAACATAATTAAATGATAAATGCCATGGCTGTGAGAAAATTATAGTGGATATACTGCTATCTGATAATTAGGATAAAAATGTCTTGTAATTACATAATCTTTTTGTTATCAATATAACTGAGAAAACACTGCAACAGCAAACAAACTTGGACTACAAATCCCTATATAATATCTGAGGAGGTAAGATGGCAGACTTTAAGAGCAACCTAAGAGAGATCAGTCTATTTCTGTATATATGTACTGAGCAGTCCCGCTGGTTTAATGTTGTCCCACTCATGATGATGCTGTCAAGATTAGTCAGTGACATCAATGGTTCCCAAAGCCTCAAACCAAGAAGGAAATAAAGGCAAATTAAAGCAGGTACTGTGAAGTAATTGTAGTCCTGTTTTCTCAGCCGGCAGCGACTACTGACTGACTGTGAATCCCAAACCAGTTCACCAATAGGTATAACTGCTCATTTAATCTTCTTAAAGTGCTACTTAAATCTTAACTTGCAGTTTGTTCTCTTACAGACAGGTGAACATGCATTTTAGAGGGCATCTCCTCCTCCTATTTTGATCTTTTTTCTGAGACAGTTTTAATGAACCATAAAACAGAAATACTTTGACATTATATATTGTAGAATGATTTTCCCGTTTTTTCTGCAGGAATCTTTTAGATTTATAGCAGAGGATAGCATGAGTTTCCTCTTCAACACACTGGTTGTTTAATGTAAGCATCCTCTGCTCTGCACCGATAATTTCTTAAGCTTAAAGCTATACACACACTTGTTAACCACTAAGAACTTATGGCACCCAACAGGGGACAGTAGTCACATTCACACACACTGTATAGCTGACATGTAATTGAAAAGAGGATTTAAAAAGCTCTTCTGCTAAAGTGTCAGAGACATTTCTAGGTTGGTCATTTTAATTTCTCAGGGATTTAATGAGCCTGTTGAGGTCCTTGCCCCTAGCTCCCGTTAATATTGACCCAGGCTCACAGCCACTACTGCAGCTTTTTATTGTCACACTGATAGCAGTCTGTGTTACAACCACAGTTAAATCCGGGTCAACCGTCTTAGCGAATTTATTTTAAGGCTGTGAACCACTTATGTTAAGCATTTAGAAAAAGCACATCAATATACTGCAAATTTATGAATGTCCATTCCCCAACAATTGAGTGGGAGGTGAAACCCATGAAAGAGAAATCATTTGACTTTGAAATACGTTGATGGCACTGTGTTTGTCTTGGGTTGCACTCCACTGGCAAACACTGGCTGCCCATTGTTTTGCTATGAAGACAATAATGGAATCTGATATATGACTCAGTAAAGAGTGATGATGACAGGAGTTGAAAGACAGACCGGAGGAAAAGTTGGAGAGGGAGAGAGAGAGAGAGATGGATGAATGGATACAGGGATGAAATGTTTTGCATTGCTTAGGTTAATGGATTTGTGATGCCTCTCACTAAGGATTGATTGCAGCTTGTTGATGTCTGCTAATGGAAGACGGAAGGCAGAGAGGACGGACAGGAGGAAGAGAGAAGGGAGGAAGAAAAGGGAAAGGAGTAAACAAGGCGTTCAAATGATCATGTAGGAACTTGGTTGAACTTATTCTGCCACAACCAGAGAGGGAGAAATGGAACAAAGAATGAGACAAAATTAGCAGGAAGAGAGAGAGAGAGATGGGTGGGGAGGGTAGGATGGAGAGGGACAAACAGGAGGCAGGAGGAAGAGGACAATTTAAAAGACCTAAGTCCATCCAAGTAAAGGAAAAAAGTTAACTGTAAGTATGCAGTCCTGTTAATGACCACTAAATGCTTGTATCTAGATATATGGGGCTGTGGTGAAAAACCAAACAAATTTACCAATTTACCAGCGTTATGTTGCCCAGTATAAGGCCCTGACCCACATTAAGAAATTAGGTAAGGGAGTGTGTTTGTTTACATGTCTGGGTCGTGTATATTTGGGTCTGATATCAGGGCAGATGGAAGTCATAATGTGAGACAGTTTGGATCTAATTACAGCAAAATAGCCACAGATAATTATAAATATAATTACAAATTAGGTTGATTATAAACCAAAGTCAATACGTTGTTAATGTCAACTTTTATAAAACTGTACTTTAAATGGGCCACAAATGCAGGTGTGTGTGTGTGGAGGAGGGGATGTGTGGTTGGGTTACTGTAACTGTCAGTTAATATTGATGAACTAATCTCTGTGTTCTGTTTTATTATATGTTTCATCTTTGTTATAATGTGTTTGTGTGTGTGTGTGTGTGTGTGTGTGTGCGCGTGTGTGTTGGTATGGAGCAGGTGGGCTATAAAATGTAAAATGCTGTTGCACCTCTATCTACTTCCATGATAAAGTGTGTATTTGTGTGTGTGTGTGTCTTCCTGGATCTGGCGTGTGTGTGTGTGTGTACACATGTATTATGTAATCTGTCTTCCTACTGTCTCCAGCCGTAATGTCAGTAATAAAGTTAATTGGGTCTTTGGCCCAAAACATTTGTTGGTGTGTGTGCGTGTGTGTGTGTGTGTGTGTGTGTGTGTGTGTGTGTGTGTGTGTGTGTGTGTGGTGTAGTGTCTGGTTTCAAATAATGCTGAGACTCATTCACCACAGGGGAAATCTTGATGGAGAGAGAAACAAAAAGCTTACCTTGTGACTTGTGTCTTTGTAGACGGTGTATGTATGTGTGTGTTTGAATCAGGAACCCTTCCCCTCTCAGCTTTAAGTCTGTATGACATCTTTCAAATACACTGTGTTTTGCTCTAAATTGCCCTGTGTATGAAACTATTCTCTCTCTCTCTCTCTCTCTCTCCCTCCCCCTCTCTCACTCACCCACACATAAGCACAGAGCACACACAGTCTGTTACACACTCTTATGCTGTGGAGCATGCACTGAATGCAGTGAACTGGTTTAGTGGAGTTTGTTGTACCAGTGACAGTTTGTGACAGACATGTTGAAGCTGCTGACCTGCTGTGATGTTTCAGAAAAAAAGCCCTCTATAGTTTCTGCTGCTGCATCAATGACACTATTGTATTGCATGTTAAGGAAACTAGGAAAACAGCACCTTAAATCCATCTTGAAAATCAGCAGAAAGAGAATGGGTGAATGTGATCATTTGCTTCCTTTCACATTTAATTAAAAAAGGATTCACAGCATAAAACTAATAATTTGAATATGTTTGACAATATGATGATAGCACAGACACAGACTGGACCTGGAAAATTAGTTAAACGCGGCATGATAAGTGTCAGGTGAGGATATGAGGCCTCTCCTGTCCTCACACTGCAATTTGAAAGCTGAGGCTCCTGGTGTTTAGTTTTTTCGCTAATTAATAAAAGTTAATTACCACTGAATGAGGCCATGTGCCTTCAGTCTGCTCATTTCAAGTGCCACTGTCGTTTGAAGTATGAATGCGCTTCAGTCCTCATACAATGATTGAACAGAGAAATGAAACACAGGAATGAAGGCGCAATTTGTGAAATGCCATAACTTTGTGACTGTACCTGTCTGTGACTTCAAAAGACCCAAGAGTGACTGCTTCAGAAGAAATAGTCCACTGTTACAATCTCAGCAACCAAAGTGTGAACTATACAATGTGTAAATATACAGTACCAATATAGTATACATATAATATATAATATAATATATATATATATATAAATAGATTAGTTACATAAGTATAACAATTACAATTTACTTATAATACAATTATACATATATGGGCAATATATGGAATATACTTATACTATACAGGAATACTATGAAATATATATATATATATACATATACACATATATACATATATATATATGATAGAAATCAAAGAGAATCCTGTGTACTCTTCTAAAATAATATAAGAGCACATTAATAACAGTAATAATAATAAATAATAATAAGTAATAATAATTTAGTGATACGCTTCCAAATACTGGGAGGTTTACATGTGCTGTCATCCACATGCAATAATCATTATACAGTCCAGAGGTCTGGAGGCTGGAGAGTATGTTCAGTGTGACAACCCAGGGGCCAGATGCATAAAACTCTGTGTAGATTCATGAGTAAATATAAACAGAAATATTCATACGCATTCTTTGCATCAGAATTATAAAGGCGTGCAAACACATGATTCCGGTGTATAAAGCTCACTCACTGAGAAACTGGGCACACAGACACAGGAATAATTTCCACTCCCACAGTTAGCCGTAAATGGATGAAGACACTCCCTTAATCCATCACTTTGCAGACAAAAACAAGTGATCAAGCATGGCACAGAAAAGAATGACAGAAAAGAAACCCAATTCCACTGATTGTTGATCGGATTACAAACGGGAGCTCCTCAGTGTACTTTAGTACAATAACTCTTCAGTGTTGTTTTACGCTTAACTTGTCGGAATTGAAAAGACATCTTAAGTAGGCCACCAGACATGAGTCTGAAATTGTGATTAGTAAATGAGGATATGATATTAGGAAACACTGAGCACACATTGAACACAACAAATTTCTGTTTATGAATTGTCAAATCCTTTTGCTGTGTAAACAGCAAAACCTATAATGACATTAATGAATGCAAACTCCATGAAGTTGGCTGTTTTGTTTTTTGTTAAATTCTGTGTCTCCTCTTTGTTTTTCATTTTCACTCCACTGTATCTAACTTAGCTCGCTCTAAAAAAAATGTGCACACATGGTCAAAAGAATGCGAGACGTGTGCACAGTCACACCGCACATTCTGTGCCCATAAACACCAATTCATGTGGCATGATTTTTGTGTGTATGCATCATTTACGCATCTGGCCCCAGGTGTGCTTATGTTTGTGTGTCTGGAATTGAAGGAATGGTGGGAGGAATGGGAGGTGTGGCGTTATTGGCTGGTTTGGTCTGATGGTGTGTGGAAGTGGTCTGTGACAAAATGAGCTGCCCATCTCCCACAGAAAGTTTCACTGAAGAGGGTTGAAACATGTCGTTATATACTGGCCTTTGGTTGTACTCCATATCAATGAGAAGAATATTCAGATGATGTGAACTCTGATCATCTTTACCTTTTGCAGACAAGAAAATGTTTAAACTTGGTCAACTTTCTTGAGACAGGAAAAAAAACAAGCAAACAGCTCTGGTGACAGCAGCTTTATTGAATCGATGTTCACTTCCATTTCTATGTCATCTGAAGACACGATTGTATTGGACAGTATTTTTATAATCAAGTGATTTTTGTGAATAGTGGAGCGTTAACACATCTAAAACAATTGTCATCATTGTCTGAAAAGAGGGTTCTTCGATTGTTCACAAAAAAAAAAGGGCATTTCATCTACGGCCTGGCTCCCCGTGTATAAAACAAGTGCCATTAAGTGCTGTCTCATACACTTTGTGGACATGATGTGATTGTATTGATCTGTTCTGGTTGTCTGATTGCAGCCCTCTGGGTGCAATATCACTAAGAGCTTTAAAGCCATACAGATTGACTTTAACCTTCTCACCGTCACCTCCAACACAGTTACACACCTTTTCATTTGTCATACTATGCTACAGTCATAGACCTGGGATTTCATTACCCTATAATTGGAACAAATCAGGAATTATGCTTTGCACTTTGTCCCTGCAAAATTACTTTTTCACTCTTCATTTATTTAACCTTTAATCAACCGGTTTAGCCTTTTCACCCTTTTTCCCTGGATACTGAGTTCAGAATGTATTTTTGTTTGTTTGCTTATTCACTTGAGGTTTACACCACAGTTTCCTTCCTTCATTATAAGAGTATTCCACCTTATTAGGTACAAAATGGAATCCAGTGGATTGTCTGGTTATATAAGTCTTTTACTTACATAAGCCTAGAACAGATAGCTCATGGCAGGGATTCCAACTGTTTGTTTAATAAAGTGATATCTAACTCAAAAAGTTGCCTTGAAAAAGATATACCCTGGCATGAACTGCGATATGGACCATACGCATCTTTTCCCCATGCAGTCCCTTAAAAGCTCCCTCGAATATCGCCCTTGTGGCAGGGTGATATTAGCCTGGGGAAGCATGTCCTGGCTGACAGGAACAGGCTTGTCCCCCACAGCAGCCACTGTTGTCCGTGTGTCCTGCTTTACATGTCCTTGAGCAACACACTGAAGCACTGCTACCTGCTCCACTTTTCTGTTTAGTGAGAGCCTCAGCTAAATCACTAAACTTGTAGAAGCCAGAGTGTGTGCATGCTTTTGAAATCACAGAAGTATTTTTTTGCACATGTATTGTCTTGGCAGATAAACTCTCTCACGCAGGCATAATGGATACAGGGAAGTTCTGCTCAACATAAAAATAATGAAGATGAGTGGGGTTTTTTTTCTCTCTCTCTGCTGGGGATGAAGAGAACAGAGGGAGAAAAGAGCCCATGGGCACAAGCAACAAAACACGCAACAACAGTCCAATGTAGGCTAGCATCTGTGTGTATGTGTGTATGTTTGTGTGTGTGTGTGTACTTTAAAGGCAGACTCTGAGCGAGGCTAACTACAGCTGTGCTTAATGCAGATTAAACAAAATGAAAGTTTTCTGGGGTTAGAGGGGGATTTTGTTCTTTTAACACATCAGTCTTTTGAGTTGAAGAACAATTTCACTCAGTTCTTCTTTTGTATCCAGAACTTGACCTATCAGTGTTGTGCATCTCCATAAAAGAGCCCATAAATCATTGCAGGTGTCCGTAATGTGCCTGCAGGTAATTAATTGCTGTGGTCTTTGAGCCAAGCTGAGCCGAGTGCACAGGGATGAGACAGGAAGAAAAAACACTGGCTTTTTGTTTTGCCTTTCAATACCACCACTTCTTTTCATCCTTGATTTTATGTCCCGTTTACTGTTTCTTTTATCTCTGTGTCTTCTTATTGTATAGACACAATCTCAGTAATGGAATTTCTTTGAGCATCAGGCAGTGGCTTGCTTAATGACATTTCAGCAGGTGGTTGGTGTCACCCAGACAGTCTGGCACCTCACTTCTTCCTGACTATTTTCTCACAATTTCCCACTCAAAAGCTTGAGTTAGGGTAACTAAAAGAAACATTTGCTGCAGGTTAGCAGCCATGAGCAGAACAGAAGGATGTGTGGGTTGAATTTTTTTTTTTTTTTTTTTGGCATCTGCATGTGTAGTGACATCCATTAGAAAGCTTAAGTGAAACCAGGACTTTTGAGTTCTGGTCCAAAAGTTTCCTAGATCAACTGTAATTGAAAAAATCTTAGCTGTTAAAAATCAAAAGAAGAGGTGAGTCCATGGGCAAGTTCAGACCCTTTTAAGAGGAGCTAAAAGTGAAGAAATTTGTAGGGTGTAGAGTTTGAAAAAAATGGATGAAACCAAGTTACAATATAAGTATTTTCAGTAAATAAATAAATTTTCTTGCTAGCATTTTTTTTTTTCGTAAGACCACAAAGTAACTGTTGTTAAACATGAAAATCATAAAGGTTACAACAGCGAGGGCTGGCAATTTGGCATTGAATACAGAAAGTAAACCACAGGAACTTTTTTCTGTCTGTATGAGAGGATGGCAGGGATACAGGAGTGCTAAATGAGAGACTGCATGGAGGCACAGAAGGTAGTGGAACAGAGGCTAGCCCAGAGGTGGCATTGTAACTTCGGCTCGGTTGACGTTAAAATGCACATAGTGTTTCTGTGCATTTGATAACCAAGCACATCTTTCAGCCATGTATGGCAGTGAAATGAACAATGAGCAGCTGGCATCACGTGAAGTGCCCCACAACTATGCTTTACCTTTGTGTTCCCAACCCTTCACACTGCCCTTGCAAATGGTGTTTTACGAGCATGCTAGGGCTAGAGGCTAATTGTGTAACAGGCTAATCGCTAACACAGGCTAATTACTTGTAGCTAAACTTGCAGGTCATATGATTTCAGATCACTGAAATTGTGTGTGTGTGTGTGTGTGTGTGTGTGTAAATATGCATGTGTGTTGTGGCTGCATGAGTGCAGTGCAGGTGTGCAGCTATATGAGCCCTCGTGTTTGATTAAAAATATCTAGCTTGATTGTGGCATACCAGAGGGAGACTGAGGTGTTAATTGGCTGTGTGTGTGTGTCTGTGTGTGTGTGTGTGTGTGTGTGTGTGTGTGTGTTTGCACATGGAGTCACAGTGCTTAAATAACAATCAAAGAACGCCTGCTGTGGATCAGCCTGCCACGACAGGATGCAACATGCAAGCACACACACACACACACACACATAAAGCAGACAATGTAAATCAGTGTCCCTGGAACCATATGGTATATCCTGATCTTTAACTTCATTATGTTTAGATGGGTTTATAACACAGTGTGTGTGTGTGCAATGATTTCATTGTAGCGAGCAGTTCCACCTAATATCATACCTAACGTTCTTCGCTATAGCCAGTGATACGGCGAGTGAGGAACTAATCAAGATAAGAGTGGGAGGTGACGAAGTTGAGGTGATCATGTGCATGAGTGTATTTGTGTGTATGTGTGTGCGTACTTGTGATTGTGATGTAGAATTATGTGCAGAGACTTATTTGGGTATCTGGGACAGTCATTCAGCTCTCTTGCCTGCTGGCTAATACACACACACGCACACACAGAGTTTCAGCACAACATAACTCCACTTTTCTTTCATCTGCAGTCCCTCCTTTTCCTTTACACCTTATCTCTGTCTCTTGCTGTCCTCTGTTACCTCTGTGATGTTATAGATAAACATGGGCCATCTGGGTACAGCTAACTCTCCAGTGGTACCACCAGCCTGTTAGCTTTAAATATTCCTTCTTTCTCAACACTTCTTAGCCGCCTGACAGCAGAGACTATCAAATACATGAAAATTGACTAATATTCTGACAAGCTGACAAGCTGTTCCAAAAATACAGGCTTTGAAAGAGAATCTGAGCAGGTATCACATTTTGTGCAGGTGGACAGGTGCTTCCCATTTCCAAACTTTTCTTTTCACCCAGACATACTTCTGTATGTTTATGTTTGGATTTTTGGAAATAATAGACTTGGAGAGCAAAGCTGTTCATGTGTTCTCAAACAGCACATGTCAAAGATAGAATCATTTCCTTTAATGATGAAAAACTGAAGTCACTGAAAGTGACCAGTAGAGTTTTTGACTACTTCACAAGCTGGTCTCCAGTGTTCTATTGTCTACAACATTCAAACAAAACTGTATTTGTTAAAAGAAAAACTACACAGTAACTTTAACTATGGGAATTCTTGTTAAAAATGAGTTTATGTCAGAAAGATGTCTCCAATACCATTTTATTTGTGCAATGGGTTAGAGGAACATAGATATACTCCTATCTAGAGGCATGTGGCCCTCCAGTCAATGGTTTGACCAGTTCGACCAGACCAAAACCTAAAAACCAACTTACTTTACATCAGTAAACAAAGTGAGCTTTAGTAGAGACATCCCTCTCCCCAGCAACGTTTTCCAGCTCCTCCTAGGAGATCCTGAGGCGTTCCCTGGCCAGATGAGATATATAATCTATCCAGTGTGTTCTCTCCCTGAGGCCTCCTACCAGTTGGATGTGCCTGGAAGACCTCCAATGGAAGATGCCCAGGAGGCATTCTAGCCAGATGCCCAAACTACCCCAACTGGCTCCTTTCCTCCTTACTATGATGTCTTTCCGGGTGTCAGAGCTCCTTACACTATTTCTAAGGCTGAGCCCAGCCACCGTGCAAAAGAAACTCATTTCAGCCACTTGTCGCTACCCTAGAATATGACCCCTAGGGGTGTATCAACAGTAATAAACATGTGGCCAAGGGATGGGATGGTCACGGTTTGGTAAGATTTGGGCACAAGAGCTGCTTGGTTATAGGTTTCGAAAAAGATTTGGGAAGGAAGGTTTGGTTTAAAATAAATATTTCCACATGGCTGAGGTTGTGGAACTGTCATGGATAAAAGAAACAACACTAACAGGGGCAGCTGTGCCTCAGGAGGTAGAGCTGGTCATTCAAAAATCAGAAGTTTGGTGGTTCAATTCTCGACTCCTCCAGCCTGCATGTTGAAATTTCCTTGAGCAAGACACTGACCCAACATTGCTGTATCATTGATGTGTAAATGATAGAAAAAGCACTGAGTGAATGGGTGAATTTGGCTTGTGGTGTGAAGTGCTTTGAATGGTTTTTAAGCCTAGAAAAGTGAATTCCATTTACAGTTACCATATCAGTTTCACATGGGAAATGAGCAGCGGTCTCCTGTCTGAAAGTCCTGCATTTTCTGGAGCTATCCATCCACCACAACCTCTGCAAACACATCCTCCTTCATTCCCATCACAATTAAAACAGCTACTAGAGGTCGCCTAACAATAAAACATTACTATGGGTTATAATGAGCTGCTTGCACAGATGACCTATGGAATCATATTTTACAGGACAGTCGTTTTCATAATATCCATCCTTCCTCCACACACATACCACACACAGACATGTTGGTGTAGCCCAAGTATAGTTAAAATGCTTAGCGTGCTTGGCCAGCCCTGTTATATAACATCATCACACTGCCCTAACTCCGGCTTGCCTCACAGTGATGACACCCCTGTGTGTGGATTTGTGTTTGTGTTGTCTGTGTATGCAAATATGCAAGGATACATGTGTGTGTGTGTGTGTGTGTGTGTGTGTGTGTGTGTGTGTGTGTGCAACCATGCAGTGATATTCCCAGTTGTGTAATTTTTTTGTCATTAGTGTCATAGTTAATTTCTGTGTGACCATATTTGTATCATTTGTGTCTTTGTTTAGGAGTTGTCCTTTGTGAATGCATGCACCCACTGAGTACACCATACGAATACTGGGTAGGGCCCGTCTTTGCTCACGGGTCTTCGTGGCATTGATTCCAGAAGAGATTGTGTTCCATGTTGACATGATTTCATCCCATAATTTCTGCAGATTTGTCAGCTATGCCCACTGCAGCCTCAGCTTTCTGTTCTTGGCAGCAGTGGAGCCCTATGTGGTCCTCTGCTCTTGGAGCCCGTCTGGCTCATGATTGGATGTATTGTTCATTCAGAGATGCTTTTCTGCTCACCACAGCTGTAAAGAGTGATTATCTGAGTTAACATAGCCTTTCTGTCAGCCCCAACCAGTCTCTTCATTCACCTCTGACGCCTCTCATCGACAAATTCCACAGAACTGCTGCTCACCGGATGTTTTTTTTTTGGTTTTGTTTTCTTCATACCATTCTGACTAAACTCTAGAGACTGTTGTGTGTGAAAATCCCAAGAGATCAGAAGTATCAGAAATATTGGTCTGGCACCAACAATCATGCCAAAGTCAAAGTCACTGGGATCACATTTTTGCTCCATTCTGATGCTTGATGAGAACATTAACTGAAGCTCCTTACCTGCACCTGCAGGATTTTATTGCATTTATTGCATTTCACTGCTGGATACTGGATAATTGCATCAATAAGTCCGTGTACAGTTGTTCCTAATAAAGTGCTAGATGAGTGTATGTCAGTGTTTGTATGTCTGCTATGTGTATATGCTTAAGATTTATCCACTAACACGTCACAAAGTGGAGTTGGGCTACATTTTTAAAGCCCACACATCTAATGCAACATAAAGAAATACCAACCTAGAAACAAGCATCCATCCCACTAAAGGGGCCTTGATCAAAATGCTGAATCTCCATCACATCCTCAGGCAATGTTCTGTAACTGATGATGACCTCTGACCTCAATGTGGAAGGAGGAAGTAAATATACAAATTCCCTCTGAGCATCAACAGTGTGTCCCTTGTCATCAAGCCAAGCCAATGTGTTGTTGCCAAAAACCCACTCCAAAGCCACTGCATCATATTAAAATGCAATAAGAGAATAAGGCAGTTTTAACTTAATTCCTTAATTTTTTAGATAATACAAAATTAGAGAATATAGAATGAAGAGAATGAACCAGTTATGTCACACACAATATCTACAAAACTCTTGAAAATATGCAAGTCATGAACTTGCATGTGTATGTGGATATGTGTGTGCTTGCAAGCCACATGTGTGTGTCTGTTTTTTTAAACAAGGTCCCTGCCTGCAGGATGTGTCTTGGTGTCTTTGTCTCCATCATCACCCACCCTCCTAAATAGATCAGGTTCCTGAATCCCATCTGACACACAGAGAGAAAGGGAGACTTAGGGAGTGAGAAAGACAAGTTGTGAAAGTGAAATGAGTATCATGTAGCACCTCTTTGTCTTCTTTTGTCTCATCTTCTTTTCAGTGCAGCTCCTTGGAAATGACGTGTATAGAAGAGAGATAGAAGGACATCAGCAGCTGTCATGAGTGTATAGAGAGCTAATGCAGAGTAAAAGGTAATGTCTCTGTAATGACGACCAATGTGGGCAGGAATGAATCTTCACGACCTGTTAAAAATCTAATTTGCTGCCTCGTCGTCTCTACACGGGGATTAAAATGGAACAGAATCAGATTTTTCACTGTTTAGATAGCAATGAAGAGATAAGGTTTGTGTTACACGAGTGGAAAAATCTGATTTGAGCAGTCACTGCAAATGCTGCCAGTGAGGGGATGAGTTTCATTACAGATTCCCTCCGGCAGTTTTACCATGGATGACACGTCCAATTTCTGAGCATCCTGCATTCTCCCCTCCATGGGAACTTTCAAAAAAAAACAAGAGTAGGCCATGAGGGAAAGAACAGTACTGGAGGGATAAATAAAATGACCTATTCTGTTATGTACAAGGGAGTGCGTCACTCTCAGTTTTGCTGCTCTTGATGTGTGTTTCTATTTTCTGTGTGCTCATGAAAGTTGTATGTGTCAGTGTGAGAGGGATTGATAACAACATCCTCATCATCGCAGCCATATTCTCTCCTTGTGTCTCCACACACTGGTGTTACTGAGCTATCACTCCCCATCACATCACACACACTTCCCTCCTCCCTCCTGCACCTTTACAGCTTCCATCTTCATACATTGTCTACCAGCATGGTATCCAGAGTGATCACAGCGACGTATTTATGTATTACTATTAGTGCTAAAGGAGCTATTTGTAAGTTTTGCCATTGCTACATAGCCAACTAAAGCATTAACATCTGTTTACTTACCAGTCCAGTAGAAACATTGCAAAATTAATTTCTTTACTCTCCAAGAGCTGGCCCCAGAGATAGGAAGCAACGCCAGTGTTAACTCTTGCTTCTATCACCTTCTTATCTTCTACTGAAGTTAGCACGCTCACCAGCTGGCCCGTTCACTGTATATAAGATGGACGTAGCCTCTGTGACGTCACCCAAGAGCAGTATTAAAGCTCAGAGTGGGCTCCTCTGCCATAGCCATCTTGACAGTGCCCGCCTCCGCCTATTTCCTGGCTAATCCAAAAATGGGCGAAGAGGCGAGGCATGTGTGGAGTCGAGACTTCAGTGCCCGCCTGTCACTCAAAGGGGCCAGGCCCTCAAATATGCATAACTTTAAGCCTCAACAAAATTTAAACAGGTGAGTTACCCCCCACCCCCGTACAACGGTCATGAACATTGAAATTAGCTATATTTGTACCAGGCTGTTAATATGTTTATTTCTGCTGTTAAGTGTTGCATTTTAACATGGGAGTCTATGGGGATTGACTTTTCATCACTTTTGGAGCCAGCCTCAAGTGGCCACTGGAGTTTTTAACACTCCCCTTACTTCCAGTATGTCTCATCACTTTTTAATGTATACATCTTTTAAACACAAGTGTATGAAAGAGAGCCAATAAAAAAACTTAATGGTAAGAGTTGTCAGATCGACATTTGAAGTGTATTTATTGATTTCCAAACGTCAAATCTTGCACTGAATAACATGCAAGAAAACATTCCACCTTAGCTACCGGTAGCCATTGGGCTGTGAATTAAAGTGTTAAGTGGTAAAGCTGAAAAGGCATTGTTTCATTCATCATTTACTCCTCTGACATTTCTTAATTTGTGATGCATCTGCAAAGAAACATGACAAAGTCAGGCTATTAATCTTGGACAGCTGGTGCTGCTTTCACAGTGATGCTGGAAATGAAAGCTAGCTTAGCTACGTT
This sequence comes from Trachinotus anak, assembly GCF_046630095.1. Taxonomy (NCBI): domain Eukaryota; kingdom Metazoa; phylum Chordata; class Actinopteri; order Carangiformes; family Carangidae; genus Trachinotus; species Trachinotus anak. The sequence goes on from NW_027273854.1 coordinate 16,499,323, forward strand.
TTCATAGCCAAGCCCATTAGAATACATGTTTTGAATGCAGCTTGATTTGCTCGGCACAAGTAAGTCAGTGAAATCATTCAAAACACTCGAAGACTAATTGGGTTCAGCTGCTCTATGCCACACTAATACAACCTACTACAACCATGGATTTCCTCTATTATAACACCATATAGCAAGATGTTTGGCTCACTGCTAGTGTCATATTCTCAACATGATGAAATGGGTAATAAAGTCAGTCTAACATATGATCATGTGGTCACAGTTGATTAATGTATGTACACTTGCCACTTTAGGCACAGTGGTTACATAACTTAGAAAACCAGCATTGGGCATACTCCGGTACTAAACCTCTGCTTATAGGTGATAGAGAAAAACTTCAGTCTAACATAAAGCAGTGCTGATTTGAAACCACTTAACTAAAGCACAATGCAAATTAAATGAAACACATCCAATCTTGCTGCTCTGTGCAAGTAGCTTTTTCAAACTGTACAAGAATGTATGAAAGCAAATTACTTCGTCTGATGGGAGGAAAATGAATCCTTTAATCTGCAGCTACTATTACTTTTTATCATCTTATACTGTATCTCCCTTTGCCCATTAGCAGGAATAGCCTAAAGGACAACTGGCACAAACTGGCACTCATAAAATTACTTGAATTATTATCCTTTTAAACCTTCAAATTAAATGTGAATTGTGGAAAACAGTAGCCTACTTGCATTGAAGAGCTGTGGTCACACAACAGAAGTGGAGAGCAGGGGACAATGTCCTCCTCTTATGATGAAAACAGGGGAGCTGAAAGAGAAAAGGCATGGCCAAAGAAAGAGAGATGAAAGAATATGAAAAAAAGAAATTATTAAAAGCCATTGTCCAGGACTGTAGGTTTCAATTTAGTTTGGATGGGGGTGAACATCTCTACTTCAGCTCTTAGACCCAAGTGTCCTCCCCTGCCCTTCACACCTCCCTTCTAAAAGTAAGGGGAAGCGTGCTTCACCATCTCTTCTCAAAACTAACCCTTTGGACATGTGATATTGGAAAAGGAAGATAAAAGGTAGCTTCAAATACTTCATCATAACTTCAAATACATATAATGTGATAAAAGTTTAACTGAATAGAAACTGAAAGAAACTAGTTCAGAGAGAGACATGGAAAGAGAAATTCCTCACTTATGTGGGGAGGTAGCCAGTCTCCAGTACCAGCTGGCCAATATTGGGTTATTTACACTCACAGGTGGTAATAATGCCATGAAATCCTTAATGAAACAAACAAGAAACCACAACAGCTGAGTACTGCAGCCAGTGCAACTCCTGAGATACAACTCCTCTCATGGCTCATCATTAAGGTATAAAGGCATAGAAATGTGTGACACCATGTTTTGTTCTACAGCCTGAGAATGAGACAGAAACATAACATCTGTTAGAAGAATGAAACACGGAGAGCAGATGTTTCCCCTAACCAAAGCTATCACTCTAAATTTACTTTCAGCATTTCTCTATTTCTACAATTGAAGTTTTATCATAGTCTGCTGATGATCTGCACAGTTATATATAAGACCAGCTAACACTCCTACGTTAAGCCTGTGAGCAGAACCCAGTGTGAGAGAAAAGGTCTAAAACATCTTTCTCATTACAGCTTTATGACCCAGGACCACTGTCCCATCTGCCAGTTACTAAATCAGTGTGAAATTTCAGCATCCATAATTCATTTGGATCTGGGAAGCAGGCCGAGGTCAAATGTCCATACTTCAGCTGCTCATATGGATTGGAGATGTAGGAAGAAATTCAACTGGAGAGGTGTGCCAGACATTGCTGCACTAAAACCTAAATCATTATAAAACCTTTTGTCTTTTCCGTTGACCAAGCCATTGCTCACTCCTCAGGCTAAATCAACCTCTCTGAATGTACACTACGTCATTCACAAACCAGTGTACTGTATGCTTCACTACATATAAAACAATTAGGCATCAGGTATTTTGTAATTTGTGTCAAACCTTCAGAGAGGGGGGTAAAAACCACCTCCAAACACCCAAAATAATCCTCGTCAAAAAAGTGAAGATGGGATGAAAGCATTGGTTTTGTGCAACTTGTCTCATTTTAGTTATAAAAAGTATGATTTTCAGGGTCCGCTGGAAGATTTTTCGACTGACTGAATGAGTGGACCCACAAGGGACTACCTTTCATGAAGCTTTCTTTGCTGGATTCTGTTCCACTTTAGCACATCCTTCTTTCCATTCCTCTCTTCCCATAAGCGAGCTCTCTGGTGAAAGACTTTCAGTTGTAGAAAAAAAGGGGCCCCTCTGCTCCTCTGTGTGAGAGCAATTCCTTGAAGGAAGGGAACAGAGTAATTAGAACTGGATTGGCCCTCTCAGCTGGGACAGTCCTGCCAACTTTTATGTAGCAGAGGTTTTGAGCAGTGTAAGCAGCACAGAGATTATCAGTACTACCTCAAATGATATCACTTTTTTATAAGACTGTGATGCACTGTAACAGTTTCCACACACTTATTAATATTTCACATTTTAAATGAAGCCTATTATGCAGCCTATTAAATTGCACATGGAGAAAGGCCCAGGTGGAAAGATGAAAGACATTTGCAAAATGCATAAATCAAACTGAGAGAAACTCAACTCAACTTTTTTGAAAACAGGTGCTCTTTCTTATAGGCAACACATCTTCTTGGCTGTAGTGCAGACAAAAAGTTATTGAAGAGTGGAAATACAGCTCACTGAGCTAAATAGCTTGCTAAGTGACTGTTAGCTAGCTCGCTAGCTTAGCTCTGTCGCTAACAGGACAATAGATTCAAGAGAAGTATTTGCACCATCAACTCCTGTCAAATTGTTATCAACCATTGCCGTTTTGCAATGCGGAGGAAATTAGGTAAAAGTAAATGGTGCAAAACAGCTAACAGGCTTACGATAGCTCCCTCTGTGGATTCTGTAGCTCTCAAAGGTCAGCACTGTCAAGATGGCGCAGTCAGCAGCATAAATGAATGTGTCAAAGGTCATAGTTGAACTCTGTGTGGAACATTTAAAGGGATTAATTTTGCATTGTCATGCTGATCCTCTGATTGTGTCCATTGCAATGAATAGATTTCACTTCAAAAATTTGCTGTTTTAAATCCTCATGGATAAAGGCCTTACTGCACAACATCAGACTGCATTTTACTGCATGAAGCTTTCTTGAAATAAATGAATAGATACATAAAAAGAGTACACCAAGTGTAAAACACAGGTGCTGCTGCAGGAGCAGGATGGATCTGAAGCAAAGGGCGTACCTTTATTCTCAGCCTCCCAGTCTGCACAGGTACCTGACAATTAGGCCATCCAGCTGGAGCTGTGGACAGGAAACGCCAAATGAAAACAGGACATAATTAATTGCAAACCAATAAAGTTGTACAACTGCTGACTCCCTTTTGATTGTATTAATCCAGATATTAAATTGGCTGCCAGAAAATGGCTGTGTATGTGAGCTATGACTGAAAGGCAAAGAATAATGTATTCAGCTTTTCACTGATAACACAGAATTGTAACACTGAGCCATTTGACATCATTTGAGATAACAAGAAATTAAACTTTACCCATACCAAATTGTGACAAAATCTCGCCATAATTTGAAAGTGTTCATATCTTTAGCTTGTCAGTTGCCAGCACAGTAGCCCTAAGTTTCCTAAGCTATTGTAAATAAAGAATTATTTCCTTTCTTTTTGCGGTTTGATGCACAGATGAAAAACCCCCAGTTAGACTAATGTAAAGAGACTATATAAAACATACTGTTTATTCTATAGAACTTGCAATCTGCACATACACACTCTTGTGCTAGACAGCCCAAGGCTAAACTAAAGCAGACAGACTGCTATACATGTTCACAGTAAACACTGTTAGGATGTGAAACAATCTTCTTTCTGATGATGTTTTGCCGTTAACCTCGCTCTTGGGACAGATATGTTTAATGTTGGTTATGTATGCGTGTGTTTGTTAGCAGTGTCTGTGATCTGCCTTAACTGAAGAGTTGGAAAGAGGACAGGGTAAGCACATAGCCAGTAGCTACAGTATGTCAGCATTAATAACACCACTGAAGAAGAGAGAGAGGGAAACATACACACACAGACGCACACAACTGCAGGGCTGTGTGTGTGTGTGTGTGTGTGTGTGTGTGTGTGTGTGTGTGAGGGCTGGAGATAATCAACCCTCATAAGGTTCAGTGGAAGATGAGCACTGACCCTATTTCACCTGGCCTTCTCTCTACAGCTTCCGCCCCCCTCTCTCTGTGTCTCAGAAGAGCTTACGCAGGTCTTTTGTAACACTTGAGGGATACTTGCTCCTACTGGATCTCAGTTTCCCTGTCACTTAGCCAACACTTTGCTCCTGTGCTGAATTTTTTATCAGCAACAAATTTTCTCTGGAAACAGAAAACGCTGGCTCATATTTTTCGCTAATGTTTGGCATGCTGGATATTCACTCACGGTATCTGCCTGAGCAATACGTACGTGTGCGGCTATTAAATAACGACACTAATGCTGGCTGGACTTATATAAGCCTAGTCTCATTATTTAACAACCACACCTTGTACTCACACATGGGTTTGTGTGTACAGTATGTGTCTGACAGTGTGATTGTATTTTGGTCTGTTGCAACTTTTGGGAATTTTTCTCTTTCCTCCTCCTCTTCCTCCTGTCTTGTCCTCTTTTCACTCTCAGGGTCAGAGTACACACATGCAGCCGCTACAAGAAGGAGTGACGTGAGGCGTTTCGCCACATGACATCCCCTCATGTTTAATTAGTTGAATAATGTTATTGTGTTAGACACATTGTTTCCTTCCTTCAAAATATTTAACTCTTAATGCTCTATGTCACTGTGGGAAAAATATAACGGCATGTAAACTGTACTGGAAGTGTTTCACTCTTGCGTTTTAATAACAACATCAGGGGCACTTGTCACTTTAACAAAGTCTTAACAAAGCGTGGCAGATTATGGGATATTCTTCTGCTGTTTTGAAAATATTACACCAAGTGTTCTGATGAAAATACTAAAGTTAAAGGTCATTTCAAACTTTCAAAGCTAATTCCAGCACTATTTTCACACTTGTCATCTACATCTGTAATTGGATCTGATGTGACCCAAATTTAGTCATTGTTCATCCAAAGCTGCCACTTAATACATTTTGCCACAATCAAAAGACAAAGGTTGCACTGAAATTACAAGCGTGACCTGCAGCCTTTCTGTCGTCCCTTGTGTTGTGTGAGATAGACAGATGATTGATGAGTTTTTCTTTTTCACTCTTTCTTTTTGCTTCTGTCCCATTACCATACCCCTCTTCTCCCACATATCTACCCTCTCTACTTCTCTTCCTTTATTATTAATGGATGGTATTTTTCAGCAATAGTCATCCAAAGTTTCCAAAGTAAATTTAAAACCAGCTCCACCATGACCAGCTACAACAGTAAAATGCTGGTAATCCAGTGATGCATCAGTATTAACAATCTAATAATGGAAGGCTGGTGATGTTAGATAGCGAGCAGGTTATCATTTTAAATCACTGTGGCTATTGGCTGGTTAGTTTACTACCCAATTACTTGTGCTCTGCATGGTGAAAAAGTTGGTGTCATGATATCTACAAAGTACAAAACATGTTGGCAGGGACACAATTCAGTTATGTGTGCTGTGCAGTCCAGGCAACAGAGGAAAGGGAGTCATCTGAAATACTGAACTTACGCCCAAGTTTGATGTATGGACTGACTGCATGGGTAACTGACCACTGTCAGTGCACTGATCCACTCTCGTCTCCTCCGTGTGCAGCTGCAAGTGCAATATTTTTACATGACGTGAACCTCCAAATATATCCAAATATTGGTAGGGACATGTCCCTATATCCATATGCAAACCAACACCCTTATTCACAAACATGAGTTAATTGTTTGTGACTTTATTTTATTGATGTTGCCTTCACTTTTTACTGGCAACTCTTTTTACATCGTATCAAAGCTGAATGAAGTCACTAATGCAAACCAAATATTCTCTTTTGCTGCTACTTTTGCTGAAACATGGCATGGCTTTTAGCAGTAAAACAAAATGCAATGTGGTTGTCAGTGAGGTGCTGACCACTTTTATTCATCAAAATTACGCCAACTGCTGCCCTTAGAATTCTGGGACCTTTTGAAGGCTACTAAACAACACTTGTTGATACCACCAGTAATGATAGTCAAATCTAAAAGAGGCGACATGAAACGTGTAGGCTGTGGATCTGGTGGTGCTAAAATATATAGGTATAGAAAAGCCTCCTTGCTTAAAATTTGATTTCAAAGAGATATGACACATTTATTTTCTTAATTTCTACCTTGCTATCTAGCTAGCGAGCTGACATTTTGGAGTGACAATTATTACCTATGTAACAGGATTGATTGGATACATTGGCCAGTGAAGACAGTGAAGCATTCCTGAACCAGGTTGAACACACACTTGTTTGGAAATGATTTCTAACATCCAAGGACAATCATGCACTTTCCTACAGCTATATCCACCTGACTTGCACTAGTGTACCATGTATTTTAGCATATTAACATCATTGAACAATGTATAGACTGCTCTGCAAATAGCATATTGTCATTAAGTTATATCTGCAGTCTCCGTTCTATTTTTATTTACACTATTTTTTTTTATATTTAAGTTTATAGTTGTATATTATTAAGCTTTTGATTATATTGGTTTCTTTTACCTTATGTTTTTTTTTATGTAGTCTACGTAAAGTGGCTGCTGTTACACTAATTTCCCTTTGTGATTAAACATTCTCCATCTATCCAGTATCGTTTTATTAATGTCTAGTTTCTCTTAATTAGTGTTAATTTTTTCTGTTTTTAGTTGTTGATGGAATAGGTAGTAGTTACTTGTACTAGTTTTTAAGAGATGGGTTATCAACTGAAAGTATATGTATTTGTCTTGTTATTGCAGTGTAGGATGGATAGAGGGCTCCAGTGCTATTTCCATAGTATCTTATTGTATAGTGTCTCCAATAACCTGGAAGGACAGTCGCACAGTTGGCACTTTGGGTTGAAAAAGTAAGATATTGTTCCAAAAGTAAACCATTGTTACTTATGTTGGTTCCTGATGGTCACTTTTTAAATTTTTTTTATTTGCCACTATACATGTGTGAGGCTTTTCGCCAGTGAAGCCATGTAAAGGAAAAGCCAGCTAAAAAAAACTATATTGCACGCATTGCAAAAGGAAGAAACAAGGAAGGTAACAGAATTGGAGATAATGTCTGGGGATTATCTAACATTTGGAGTCCTGACTGACTGCTTTGGAAAACGAGGCGTCACAGTAAGAAATCATTGTTTGGAGGTTTGCGTCAGCTGTGACCTCCTCTGGCTGTGAGGAATGGTGAGGTGAGGAATGAAATGAGTTTCAGGTGAATACTTCTTATGTTCATTTTTAATTTCTGACAGTCATTTTGCCTGCTATATTGTATAGCCAAGCTCGCATCAGATAACTCCTGTCTTTAGGCCAGGTGGGACTGTGTGTCAGGACGGGCAGCAGGTGTTCAGGAGTGCTGCTGTTTGGAATGAAAGATGTGTTCAATGAAGGAGATGCTCAGAGATGCTCATGTGGAACCTTATTGCCGTCAGTGATGATGTTCTAACAGCTACGTTTCTGAGAGATGTTGGTGAATACTGATTTTTTTTTATGGGCCTAGTTGTTGCCTTAGTACCTGCCAACTTGTGTGGGTTGCTAAATGTCGTCTCTTCTCTGCCAGGCTGACGCATTTTAGTGCTCTCTCCCTCCGGAAGCCTCTGTACCGCTGTTGTCAGTATACTACTAGTATGTTGGGCAGTTGGTAGAGCATATTATAGCCAGTGAAACTGAAAACAGCTGACGCAACTTCAGGCTTTTGTCTGAGGTCAACCAACCCCTGTGATGTCACAGGTAATAAATACTGCAAGATGACGGTGCCATTGCTAAGAAAGATATAACAGGGCTTCTTTTTTATTTTATCCTTACATTTGCCACGTTTATTATATACTTGTTGATTAGAGTGTAAATCCATTTAGTAAATCATGTTATCTTGACTAAATGCTTCATATCCACTTAAGGCATATTGCTCTGTCGTGACTTTCATTTTCAAACAAATTACTGGCATCTTCCCTGAATCCTCTCCCCCTTTCTTCAACCTTTCATCCTTCTCTTCTGGTTTACAAATTGCAACTTTCTCCTCCCTGTAACCTTGCTTTCCTTTTTCCATTCGTTCATCTGCCAGTCTTCCTTTCTCTGCCCTTTCCCCCTCTGCCTGACAGAATATGTCTACCCATGCCCTCTTCTCTCCATCTCTCTCCTGCTCCTCATTTCATTACATTTGTTTCCATTTCATTCCTTTCCTTGTCTCCCCTTCCCTTTCCGTCTCTTGCTCTTCCAGTTTTTCAGATGTATGATTCATGGTTCCACCGCTATGACTGAGATATGAATATTTTACTAGAACCAAATATAATTTTTCGGTAGAAAGTCAGGAGTATAAAAAAAAATGAGACAGGGTGAGAGAATGATGGGAGTGAAAGAGGATGAAGCGAAATGAAGTTGAGTGTGTTGGGTAAAGGAAGAGGTTGACATGATTTCTTGTTATCTTAAATGTGTAACAGTCATGTACCAGACATGGTGTGCAATCTAGCACATTCACGCAACAGATAAAACACATACAATAAGTGCATACTATGAATGACTGACAGGTCAGGAAGGTATTTTTCTCTGTCCATCCAAATCACTTCAGATGATATGCACCGAATGGATGAACTCAGCAGGAAAGGTCAGCCCGTTGTTTGCAGTTCCTACAAAGCTGATTTCTTATGAGGTTTTCAGCAAACAGGAAAGTGGTTATAAAGTGTAAGAGGAACAGTTTGTTCCAGCAGTGGGGGAAAGATGCCGCAAGGGAGCTTTATGACTGACTGTCATTCCTCTGGTGTGCATTTCTTTGCAGTCATTTTTTTCCTCACACACCGGTATGAACACTGAAGATGCCTCATTCCTCTTCTCACGTCATGAATCCTCCCAAACAGCAGAGAGATCTGCATCTGCATTGTGTTGCACTATTCCTGACAATCCTGACTTCACCATGGTTCTTTGGGTTTTTGTAAAACTGCAAATGCACATATGCATATGGAAATTTTCAATGTTTATATTTATCATATTTATTTATAGATCTCTGCCACATTTTGACAGACTTTCAGTTATCCATTAAATCAATAGGAAACATCACGTTTTATTGGCAAAAATGCCAGGATGATGCAATAATTTTTCTGCTTAGGTGGTTGAAGGGTTGAATAATATCTTATGAGTTAATGGATGGATTGTTGTTTAAAAGGGGATTTTTATCAGAACCTTCATAGCCATATTCTGTTGTTACATTTGATGTACACATAAGTGCATCATCGATGACTATGAATATGATCCATCCACTGGGCATTCAAAATTCTAACTGTCCACAACTGCATTCACAGAGGTACAGTATCCATGTTTTTTTTAATAGATTGAATGGCTGAAGAAACTTGTTATGTGTCCTACCTCTGGAACGGTGTGATGTTGTAGCGTTGCAGCTCAGATAGTCAGAGGAAAGATGTCAGCAGGGAACGGAGTGACTGACAGTTAATGGGGAGATAGATGATCATCAGCCTATAGAGAACAGATGGTGGCAGGGGATAACCACGCACACGCACGCAAACCCACACACATAAATGCGCACACAACCATGGTACAAAATGATTACTCTATCAAGGGCACCTTGTGTTACTGGAAAATGCAGGAATGTGTATGCACACACACACACACACATGCAATATCACTAAAATAGATGAAGCTTTCTCAAACTGTCAATCAAACTGTTCCATTTCTTGCATAACTAAACTTACAGATGTAACTGTGAACATACTTTGGGCTAAAGAAGAACTTGTTTCTGTGCTTGTGCATGACAAAGATAAATCTTCTGTCTGGATCATTTGAGCGAGTGTAACACACCTTCTGACCTGTCTAACCTCTCTGAGATGCATTCTCTTTCATTCTCCCTGCCCAGCGTCTGTCACTGCAGTCACTTCTCTTTTTATTTTGAACTTAATGTTCTGCACTGTTCCGCTCTGTGCTGCATGGTGGCGGTTCAGCCAGGCTCAGGTTATTGTCTGTGATATCTGAGGTCACTTCTGACCTGGGTCAAACAGTGTTTATCAGTTCTCTTTTTTCATGCCGTGACCAACTGTCTAAAATTAAAGGGTCAGTTCGCCCAAATAAAGATTAAAACATACCATGCAGAAATTTTGGTCTGTATTTGGGGATATTCTGTACCACCTCCCCAGTACAACGGAAGTAAATGGAATTTTGTTTGTGACGGTCAAAGCAGTGAAAATGATATTTTTTATGATAATTCTATATGCAACCTGATTGGCCAAATATATTTTCACAGCAGAATGACAAAGTTAGATAACTTGATGAGGTGCTTTAAGATTGCTGTTGTCAGACTTGTGAAGGCTTACAAAAACTTGACATTGATTCCTTTGATTATTTCTAGTTTCCATCATGATGTTGTTGTCTGTAGCTCCAGCTTTCTGCTACTCTAACCTTACATTCACACCAGGAGTAGCAAATACAGAAGGATCTACTGCTCAATTCACAATAACTGTCATGTTTAAGGTTAACTGGAACCAAATGCAGACAACTACAGCAGAGTTCTTGCAGTTTATTAAATGATACTAACACAGAAGTCTAAACTCAATAAACTCAAGAAGGAGTAATTGAACAAAAAGCACTGGGGAACACTGGGAAACCAAAGTGGCACACAAGGAAATTCAAGGAAAAACTCAACAGAACTTCACAAGAGCAAACAGGAGTACAGCAGATGGACTGACAAAGACAAGTGGGAGCACAGAGACTGAAGGAGGCAAGGGTGACTGAACACAGGTGAAACACAGTAGGGAGTAAGACAGGGAGTAAAAGTGACATGAGACATACAAGGAAAGATACTTCAAAATAAAACAGGAAGTCAACAAAAATCCAAACATGAAGTCCAAACAAAGGCCAAAAGAAAGAGTTCCTGCAGGGCAGATGTACTATTGTACTGGCTTGAAGTGCAGATCAGTTCTACACAAAGGAGCTTTAAATTGTGACAATGTCAACCTAAGAAATAACAATGTGGCCTTCAGGGCCAGATGGAAATATCACCATTCCAACTGAGAATGCACAGGCAATATAGGTATGAAATATGCAGACAAGGATTCCAATGACCCCTAAGTTTAAAATAGATCTAAATGTTTGTAATATCCTATACTCTATGATATTCTTACTTTTGTTTTAAATATAAAAATGGGTTATATCTCCAATAACAATATCAGAAATTTGTTCATACTGTGAGAGGTGGGGTAGTGGATATATGCTAAGCCTTTTTTTCCCTGCTGCTGTCTCTTTCTCAGTATCTTCCACTGCCAGCCTTGGCTTCTTTGGGTGTAAGTAGCAAGTCATTACTATGACCAGATTATATTGGCTTAGAGAGAAACCGTCTGCATTTAGTCTAACTGATTTCAACGGGACCAGATGGCAATCTGCCTGACTCTGTATTTATCTCTTTCTATTTTACGCTTTGCCTCACTCACTCAGACACACACACATGCACACACACACACAAATATGAACGAACTCCCTCATCAAATGTTCATCCATACCAATTTCCCTCACCTTCATTTCTACCTTTTCTGCCACATAGTTGGATGCATGAGGGGATGGGGGGATGGGTGACAGGAAGGAGAAGACGAAAGAAACAGAGTGATGACGTGCAGGTTGACAGAAACAGGTAAGAGAGAGTAAATACAGTAAGGTTACTAGAAGGACAAAGAGGAATGTCACTTGATGCCAAAAGTGGTGAAAACTCCTTGAGTGAATGTGAATTCCCACTGAAAATAATCATTCCATATCCATAAACATTTGCTTATCGTTTACTTATTTACTTGTTTCACTTATTATCTATTATCTGAGAAAAGCTTGATTAAGATAAAGCAGTAGTTACCTGATTGTGTCCCAGTTTATAGGACTGAGAGATCGGTGTAGGAATCAATCTTACTGTGAAGGTAAGCAATGATTAAAGAGTGGAAAGTACCCAAGGGATGAAGGTGAGTGAGACGAGTATGGAATACATGAGGGATGGCTGGTATGATGGGAAATTGACAGGAGATTAACAGGAATAAAAGGAAGGTGAGAGGGGAGGAGAAGGAGATATTAAAAGAAAATATGAGTGGATAAAGGGATAACACATAAGAGATGATGGGAGTGATGGGGGCACAAAGGTGAGCCAAAGAGTGGAGAGAGAGAAAAAAACAGGAGGAACGGGGGAAGAGGGAGAATGAGGATAACTCCAGTGGTTGGAGTTGGTCAGAAAAAAGAAAGAAAGGGAGGACAAGAAAGGGACAGAGAGAGGGAGTAGAAGACAGACACAGAAAGAGAGAAAGAAAATCGAGGAGGAAATGTTAAATATTAAATCGGGTTTTGGCAAGAAGAGCGATAATCCGTCTTTTTGTCATCTGAATTATGCCAGAATTGCAGGATTCTATTTTACTACCCCTAATCTGTCTCCAACCAAATAATAAACTGTCTGTCAGTACAGGTTGGCATTCGCTGCGTCTAGCACTGTCTCGTGTTAGATAAGGCTCCACAATAAGGTTGACAAATAGGACTTTCTTTTTACATATACTCATGCAGAGAGAAATAGTCTGAATTGTACTTAGTTCAGATGATGTCCCAGCAGCCTGATATCTCTCCAAGAGAAAAACAAAAAACAGACGGTGGGAAAACACAACAACTATAGAGGAAGTAGACGTGGTCATGAGATGAAGGGATGAATTGTGCGCGTGTGCGTCTAGGTTGTGGCGTGCGGTTGATCTGCATATACATGACATGATCTCTGGTTAACACAGAGATTACACAGCGACTTAGCCTGCTTTGCTACTGTGACCCTGCTAAGCCATGCTAACTCTAATAGCTAATAACCATTATGCGCCAGCTGCCTGCCTGCTTCAAACTGTGCATGGCTGGCTTTATGTGTGTCAACTTTCCTCTTCCTTTCTATCGGACCCTCAAATGCACTTTTTGCAACCTCACTTGCTCTCTCTCTATCTCTCTCTCACCTAAATTTACCTCTGCTTAGCACAATCAGATTTTCTTTTCTGCTGCCTTCCTATCCCATTTCCCATAATCACTCCATCTCACTCTGTCTTTCCCTTTACCCCTCATTCACCCCTCTCTCTCTGTTCCCCTTCTCTGCATCTCTACCCCCCCCCCCCCCCCCCATCCACCAGCAGGGGTGTCATGCCTTTTCTGGCACGTGAGCCGAAGCCCAGATGTCTGTGTTGGCTGCTGCAGCAAAACTAGGTCATGTTGAGAGAGAGAGAGAGAGAGAGAGAGAGAGAGAGAGAGAGATGAGAAGATGGGACGATGGTGAAGGAAAGTAAAAAGGAAATGGAGAGTGGCACAGGAAAAGCACAGAGAGAGGAAGAGGAGGAGAGACAGAGGAGCACCAGACAAGAGGAAAGTACAAGAGGTGAATGGAAGCACTTGAAAGGGGAAGTAGAGGGTTAGAGGAGGGGACTGGTAGAGAGGGAGAAAGAGAAGATGGTTCCTTCTTTACGGAAGAGGAAAATGGGAATGATGAGAGTGGAAGAGGTGTCCATCTGTATGCTTGTGTACTGTGCAAACTCTGAGGCTAATGAATCTCTCGTCAAATCTCCTCACAAAGAGCAATTAGCTCAGCTGTTTAGGTGCTGATTGGTTTTAAACGTCTGCACAGCAATGACCTGCAGTGATAATGTAACTTCGACAGAAATTAAGCAAACCTGGTGTTGACTGTGATGGATTACACCACTTTTAATAAAGTCAGCTAGTTGATTTATATCATGTAGATAAAAAACCAATAGCTGCCTGAAAGTGTAAGAAAAAAAAAATCTGTGATGAGGATCATTAAAACACACAAAGTAAAAACAATTAAGTAGCTAAAACTTTTTTTCTTCTTCTTCTTAATGGAAATATAACACAAACTCTTCCTTGTCCACAATGAAGAGCAGGAAGGTTGAGAAGCAACAGACTAAAAACAAAGTGAAACACTGCCTGCTGCTTCAAACACAATGCATGAGCCCAACTTTGTGTGTCAGTGTCTGTCAAAATTTGAATATGAATCAATCAATCACTGAATACAGTGGACATGACAGGAAATGGACTTGGTGGAAGCAGATAGCCAGCTACACAAACAGGACAGGACTGATAAATAGGTGCAGAATGAATGGAAATGAAATGCAAATTAACTTTTTATGAGAAGCTTTTTTCAGGCTGATGATCACTTTGGAAACGGTACAGCCCACATTGACAGCCATGTCGCTCCCCATTTACATCAAAGACAGTGCACAGTATTATTGATACTTTAAAACATTTTTTCCTCTCACCATAGAATAAAAACAGAAAATCAGAATCTAGACTTAATAAACGAACCCTGAACTATACATCTATAGGAGTATAAGCTCCGGGATAATTCCTCTATTCTTTTGCTCACCTCTCACAGCCATTAAACCACCTCCCTAACACAAATCTAATCAAGACACTGTGTTAAGTTGTAACTGTCAAATAATAGACATGAGTTATTTTTATTCCAGGACAAAGTTGATAATATGTACAACATGCCTATGACCAGTGTTTTATCTTCATATTTCATGTCTTTATTTAGCTCTAAATCCAGGAATATCCTATCCTATTGATCCATGTAAGTAACATCTGTTGAGCTTATAAACACTTTGGAGGTGCTATGCTAGTAAAACAACTATCCTACATCAGTGAAACATGCTGTGGTTTTCAAATATTAGAAATAATGAACAATGTAATAACATGTTGGTTGTCTTTATTTGTCCCACTAAACATTTCACAACAGCAGTGTCTGGACAGTAAAGATTATCATAACAATATGCTAACTAACTAAACTAACTGAATAACTAAATAAATTATGGATTACAGCCTTTAAGGTCAGATTTGACCCCTGAAAGTTTATGATGTTCGGGGTTTGAAAATAGGAGAGATGACGACTCTTTTTGCATCATTTGGCGAGGACAGTTTATATAAATTTTGTAAAATTACAACCACACAGATGTCTGCAGCCACAGACTCACACACGTACTCAATCACTCACAAACACACGCAGACACAAGCCTCCACTACACACACTCAGACTCACACACATTTAAGCAACCCATTACATTGATAGATGGCCAAAGCCGTGAGGATGTCTAAATGCATCCTCAGGCATTATTCAGAGTGGCACTGACTGAACATCCACACACTTCATCATCACAACCATTTATATAGACTACTTTAAATGACTCCCCACACAACACACACACACACACACACAAATGCACATGCATGGCCTCAGTCAGGCACACATGTGTACAATAAAGCTTACAGTTAAAGGCAAACTTCAGTCTGAAACATAAACATTGATACACATGTCTGCACATGGACCACACAGCCACATACATGTGTGTCGATAAATTACACAACTGACACACAATTGCATGAGCGTTGTGTCCATACTAAGGGGTCGGCTACGCCACAATTTGCAACAGCAACATTTGAGACCAAGTTAAATAATTTTGATTCCATCTGAAGTTCAACTGCTAAATTCTGACACACAAATTTATACTATTTTTGCGCCTGGCTCTATTGAATAGGTAGCTGTGTCCTTTTTTGTTCATCTGACCACAAATAAAGCTAGCCACAACAACAACTGTGGCAAGTGCATGACCCAGTAGTAGCAGTAGCGGTTTACGGCATTTTAGTACACTAATGTTTCAATTATTTGAATTGTAAAAGCATTCATCATTTTCACTGGTTATCCACACTGGGCATTTTGATCTATCATATCCAGCTCTCTGGACACCTGACACAACTCACTGCACAAATAAAACATATAATACAAATTCAAAATTTACAAGTGTTAAATGTGATAAGGTTTTTCAAAATTCACCTATTTAACCAGAGCACAATCTGTGGACTGTGTGACAATACATGGATGTAACAGAACACTAATGTATTCAAATGCTCAGCTCAGCTTCCTCTCGAATACGCCGCCATGCAAAATGATGGGAATAAGGTGGCCTACATCACAGACAGATGTGCACACATCTGAATTTCTGTGCTAATCACTTTCTGTTTGAGCCAATGACTCTTACCATGTCAAATGTTTCTGATGTGCATCAATACTCAATTGCTTTCCATTGCTCTCCATTTATCTCTCCCACCATCATGTATCCATGGCCATTTTGAAGATTTTACCCAGATGACGTGCTTCTCTGCCCTGTCTTCAATTTCCCCACCTGATAATTTACACTCTCAGGCTTTCAGCTAATGCCTCATCCAGAGTGACTTCTAATCAATGCAGCAGCCAAACAGTCAGCAGCAACACAGTGACAAGAAGAAGCTGATTGGATAAGAGAGGAAAAGTAGAAGGGTAAATAAATATATGCTGCTATTTTCCCACCATTGTTGAGGAATTTATAATCCACCGGCGACAACTTTTTTCTCCTTTACCTTTCTTCTTTCGTTCTTCCATCAGTCAATCAAGCCATCCATCCATTCTTCCATTCATTATTACTCAATGGTTCGTTATGTATATTTCCATTATAACCCTAACCCTCTCCTGTCTGTCTTTCCTCCTCCTCCTCCTCTTCTTCCATCTCCCCTCTGTCAGCATTATCATCAGTTTTCACTTGTCATTCAGGTGCTACAAAGGTTATGTGCAAACCAGCCATTGCACCACCATCATCATCATGATCATCATCATCATTATCTGCTCTCTCCTCTAATAATATGAACTTCCTCTCAGTGCAAAAGAAACTGTTAAAGATAAAAGAGAGAAATAGGGTTGGATAAAGAGGGGAATTAGGGATAAAAAAGAGTCAAAGGGAGGAGGAGAGGATGATGGAAAATGGGTGCTGAGGAGGAAAGAATATTGGTTACAAAGGAGAAGGAAAATGGTGTGTATAAGATAGCGGAGAAGAGAGACAGGCAGTCGTGCTTACAAGGGAATGGCTGTGTGATAAATAAAGACAGGAAGAGGGGGTAGAGGGAATGGGATTGTAAATAATGATCCAGTCTCAGAGATAGAAGGAGAAGAGAATCAGGGTAATTAATGAAGGAAGGACTGAGAGAGAGAGGAGAGGGAGAAAAATAAAGAGTAGATAAATCACACTAAAGAGAGGAAACAAGGATCCCTCTGAGAGCGGCATCAACAAAGGATAAGGTCCAGTCTACGCATGATCATTGACTCTAGACAACAGTATGTTCACACATCTGGATGTGAACGCCCTCAAATGTCCCCTAAAGCTTACACTCAGCACTTTACTGTCACACTTATTGTTTCCTTGCAAATCCAATGTGCTGAAGTACAAAAAATGTGTCATGTAATATTTATGGACTGCAGTGAATAGGCTTAACTAGTTGACCTTTACAGTGCCGCTCCCTTTGTTTGAGCAGTAATTAATGTTGTGTATTTAAAGGGTCGGTTCACCCAAATTACAACAACATATTTCCTCAATTACCTCTGGAGGGAAATAACAGAATATCAACCATTTTCAAAGGGACTATATCTCTGAGTAAAATTAAAAAAAAAAAAAAAAAAAAAAAATATATATATATATATATATATATATATATATATATTAGTATTCAGAGCACCACACACAAAATTCCATTTACCTCCAATGTTTTTTGTGTGGATTCAGAAATTCAGAACTACAGCCGATAAAATCAAAACTTTTACTGTGTTCTGCTCTGTTCTGGTCCCTTTCTTCTCAGTCTCTTTTCTCCCCCGGCTGATTTATGTTGTGCCTCTTTGAAAACGGCATCTTTAGGCCTTTAGGAATATGGGTAGTATAATTTTATTCCTGGGTTGTTAAATATGAGTGAGAGAGCTTGTCACGCTATAATAACTGGCTTAAAGACAGAGAAGGAAATGAAAATACTGCAGACGAGTGGTCTTGTGGAGCAGACATCGGCATGAAACGTTACAGTGTGTTTGAAAAGACGGAATGAATACATCGCTTCTGGCTTTACACCCAGGAAAACGGATATTAACATGCTACAGTCGGCCTTTTGGAAAATTAAGAAGCTTGAAAAAATATATAGCTAAAAGAAAAGTTAATAGTAGAGCAAACAATGAGCTTTGCAACGCAGGAATATATAACCACCTTTCCAGCTAAAGCTGTGAGCAAAACCCATCATCTCATCATCACAGTGTCAGTTCGCCAACGTTGGACTTTGACGTCAACCTGCCTGCCAGGTTGTGATATTTTCTCACCTTATCAGTTCATAAATATTGCCTGAATCCACCATTAAAAAGTGGTTGCATGCAAACCTACAACTGTTGTTTCGACCAAATAAAAAATGCAGCATTTCTGAAAGTAACAAGCCCGTTCGGCTAGACTGACCCTTGAGCTATAACAACTAGATAGGTATAAATATATAGAAACTGTAAAACTCAGAGGTAACACAGGGAGAAAAATGAATGTGTGAACAAAAGGATTGACACAAAAGTGGAACCTGCATTAAAACTTAGAAACTGTTACTTACTGATCAAGTGTGCTGCAGCATATGTAGGGTGATTATTTTAGGAAGGCGTATATGTACCCTGGAGCCGGGCACTCAAACAACGGCATCCTCAGCACATCTGTTCACTTGTATGTGTGTGTGTGTGTGTGTGTTAATCCACATGTACTGTGCCTGCAGCGCTGCCCCTCAGTTCCAGCCACACGTAATCAACTTCTCACTTTCATTCCTAAATGCTTGCCACACATGTACAACACAACTTGCCGCTGGGGGAGTTTTACACAGAGGAGAGTGAGATGGATGGGAGAATTGGAGAACAAGAAAAGGGGGATTTTTATTTTTCCTCCAGGGATAGTGATGATCCAGGAGGGACCACTGGGCCTACCATGGTGTGAAGAACCAGCACCACCGTGGGCTATTCACACGTGAATAAGGGCAATTTAAAATCTATTTTAGGTCTGATGTAAGTGCACCTTACAGGCTAATATAACTTCATTTAAAGACAGTAATTGATGTTTTAATAACAGAGCTGACTATTAAAGAGTAACCAACCATTTAAAGAATTAGATTATCCCTATTTTTCTTATTTATCTTTTATTTTTATTTTCAGGGCTACTGGTTCCAGCATGTTTCAGGAATCACATCAGTAAGGCTCTATAGTTAGATCTTACCAGGTATGTGAATGTGTGTGAACATGTTTGTGTTTGATTGTGCATTTGCAGCAAATGTACCACTCACTGTTCACTCAAAAAACAGAAACAAAACGAGAGATGGATTAGAATATGTGTGTGTGTGTGTGTGTGTGTGTGTGTGTGTGTGTGCGCGCGCGCACATCCACGCCATTGAGGGCTTTTCTTGGCAGACTGACAGAAACACTGATGACAAGTGATTGGATAAACCATGCCTGCAGGAGTCACACACACTTGCGAGCATACACAGAATCACACACACACTTTCATGATCCATGCTCTCCAATGTGGCACTGTTTTTCACTGACCCTGATTTTATGTTTTCACTCTGATTGGATGACGTACTCATCACTCTGGTGATGCTCGTTTTTGATTGGCTCACTATAAAGGTCGTTGGTTCCGTGGTCCAGGGTCAGGGTTTGAGATTGCGATTGATGCATGTTAGGGCCCATGCAGGGTGCAACTTTCAGTGACTAGTGTGATGTATGGGGTCATGGCTGACTACACACACACACACACACACACACACACACACACACATATTAAGTGAAAATAAATGAATGTACTTTTCAGAGAAATTGACTTGCTGCAGCTTTCCCACCTCCGTCTATGTAATAGATGTACTGACATGTTCACAGAGATTCATATATATATATATACATATATATATATATATATATATATATGTGTGTGTGTGTGTGTGTGTGTGTGTGTGCATATGTATGTTTCAGTGTGCTTGTCAGTGTGTTTTCTGAACATACAGTAAGTGCATGCATATAGATCTGTGTCTGTGTATGGATTTAGGTGCTTTTGTTGGTATGTGCACATGATTTTCTGTGTGTGTGTGTGTGTGTGTGTGTGTGTGTGTGTGTGTGTGTGTGTGTGTGTGTCTTTTGGATCAATAGTAGTTCAGGCCAAATGTCAGAGTGGGAGGCAGCAATGAATGAGGCCTTGATCCATATCAGTCAGTGGCTGGTCTATTCTTCACCACTCGCACACACACACGCACACACACACACACACACACACACACACACACAAATGTCATGAACCCAAGCACTGATGCAATTTAAGAACACACTTATGAGTACACACAGACGTATGCAAGCTCACGCACCCATAAAAACAAAAGTAGTCATTAACAAATCATTAAAGCGTGTGCATGGACACATACAGTACACCAACAACATGACTCATACCCACTACATTGTCAGTGATGTAAATAATCATTGACACAACCGCACACACATCATTTATCAAGCTTAGTGTGCCTGATGAGTGACTGCTGCAGGCAATGAGGAGCTCACACATTCTCTCTCGCTCTATCACACACACACACACACACACACACACACACACACACACATTTTTGGACTTGGTAATCTTTCAAGTCAAATCCCTTTTATTGACCATGGAAATCATTAGAGTGAGGCCCAAGGGTGCATGTGTGTGAGTAGGTCTGTGCACGTGCCTACTGTATTATGCTCTTACCTGTTTACTCATCAGATCTCCTACTTTCTACTGCATGTGGGTTTCTTTTTTTTTTTTTTTTTTTGATGTATGATGGCATGTGAGCATCGCAGTCACATTGCACTTTGACATGAACTTTGTTCAGAACATTCATGTGACGTAAACATGCTTCACCAACATCACAGTGACCTTTCAGCTGAAAATCAGACATGAAGGAGTGTAGGTCTTGCTCAGGCTGTATTTGCTAGGTTGTGGCAAACTGCAGCAGATACATATCTACATGATTTTGTTGGTATTTTAGTGATCGTTTCCTATTAGTGCTGCCCATTAATTTCTCTAATGTGAACCTGTAAAACCAGGTACAGATAACCAGGTGCCCTTATAAGTGTTCTCTCTAAAATATTGTACACATCAAACCCTTTTACAGTTTTATTAACTCAGTTTCAGTGTCAGTTTCAGATTGCTTTTTGACTGAGGTGTAACAGCACGTAAAATACACCTCTGATACATGCCATGGTTTTGTGTATCACAGTTTGGTATGTTTCAAAAGCTTTAAATCAAAAGCTTTAAATCTTGTTTAAAAATGTATATACTCACACAGTTCTATGTGGTTCATATGTATTTGGTAATGCAAGGCAGACAGAAACATAAAACAACAAAATAACAAATGACATATTAGGAGCTTCATTTCACATCCCACGCTCCAAAAAGATAGAGAGCTTTCCATTCTCAATTTAAGTCAGTTTTATTTGTTCAGCCCAAAATCTCACATTTGAATCAGAGGGTTTTCTAATCTGCATCACATACAACACCCTCTAGCCACCGCTCTTATGCTGCACCAAACACTTTGGGACGAATACAGCCCTAATTCACTCAAGAATCAGGTATTGGTTAAGCTTGGCTAAATATTGTGTTGTAACCCTTCATCGCAGTAGTAGGACATCATATCCTGCTGCGTCTATATTTCTTGCACCAATGACTGCGGCTTTGGCGAGTTTGGATGTCAAATGTTTTTTTTCTCCATTTGTGTGTTTTTGTTCCTCTTGTTAAGCTCTCTCATGTGCCTGTAAGTTGCAGGCAGGGGTTTGGTAATCCTGTTCCTCCTCTATCCCCTTTACCTCTTATCTCTACGCTCCCCTCTGCTCTCTAACCTCCACCCCTTCCTCTCCTTAACCCACCAACCTCTCCTCTCTTTTTTCCTCAAGCTTTTATCCAGATTCCCCTCTGGTCTCCCAGCAGCCTCCGCATCTGTTGTCTTCACTCAAGCTTCTATTTCTGCATTTTACACGTGTTACATTTTTTACTCCCGAACTCCTTTTTCTTCAGAGGAAGCTACTCTGCTGCCATGGGGCATCAGGCACTATCATCACATTAAGAGGAATGCTTGCTTTAAAATTAATTGTAGCACTTTTATTTCAGCTTCTGCTTTGTGTTCACATTGCACTGCTGCTAATGGAAGCTCTGAGCTGAAAAGTAAAGTTATTAGGGTTAATTTTCTCTTTTATCAGGCACAAAAAGACTAAATTAAGAAAAAAAAAAAAAAGTACACACAAAAAAGCTCTTGGAACTCTGCAAATTCCAGGAGCTGAAGTTAACAAACATTTACATTTGAGAAAGGAGACTGAGGTTTGTCTGAAATCACTCACTCATTGACTGCTCCCCACTCAGGGAACAGTGAATGGGTACAGGGGGTCCTGTGGATAAACAGAAACACTGGGCACAACTCAGTGCATTTTTTCAGCACAAGAATGATGGTATATTTTGCTTAGTTAGTGAGCATTGGCTGTACACTGGTTTTCATGATACATTATGAGATACTATGAGTCCACTATATAGGGTATAATGATTATCACTATACATTCAGACAGCAGTACAAAATGGTGAACTCACTATATGGAAGTTTTATAGGAAGTGGTGATTGATTTTGAGTCTCTATATTGTGTATCCCTTTTAGGAACCTATGTCAGAGGACTATATGGGAACAATGTCAGAACTGCTATTTCTTCCTGTGCAGCTTTGTGTTAATGGTTAAGCCTATGTCACTGACTTTTTTCAACCTGTATTTCAGGTTTATTAGCAAAGAAATTACATATTTTTTAAACTCTGTTGTTTTCCAGATATGAACAAGACACATCCCAAAAGGCAGAGTAAACAAATTCATTCAACTGCAATTGACCACGAAAGTGTTGCTGAATGGGTCAACCACTATTTATTGTTGGAAAGTCAATCAAACTAGGGATGCACAATGTTCGCACAGCATCGGTATCGGCAGATAAAAACTTGTGGCGGTCTTAATAGTTGCCAAATCTTGCAAAAAAATTGGTAAATTTCAAAGGGGCTTTATGTGTTGATGAGCACTGGACTTATAATGTGGGTTATGTTATTTACAGTGTACCAAAGTTCTTTAGTTATTTATTTAGGTTTTTATTGTTCTTTATCATCTTTATTTTGATAATTTTCCACATTCTTTGTATTTATGAAAATTTTGAAAACGCTATCAATGTGAACATTTTGAATTTTAAAAAATGTTTAGATTTCACACATTTTTTATTGGTGTTAGATTATTTATTATATAATGGTGATGAACACTGATTGGTTTTAGCGAATGGCTAAAACGTTATTACCTCTCTTTTTCTCAGACACACACACACATTTACAACAGACCCATCAGACTGGCTAAAAGCAACAACGCGTACATGTTTATTTGCATATAAAGCCGGAAAGTGAGATCCAGTCACAAGTGTCGAGATGCATGTTGAGACTCCTTTTAATGACACAGGTGTGAAGTGAAGTGAAGTGAAGTGAAGCTGCCCACTTGTGATCGGATCACTGAAGATGCATGTTAATGCCCGGTCCAGGGCCTTTGACTCTGAGCATCTTGCTGGTATGTAAGAGAGGTGGCCGTTTCACATGTCTGCGCCCAGGGGCCCACTGTTTCATAATCCATCCATGCCATTTACTGTTTTTAATCCCACTTGACTTCAACAATATTCATGTTTTTATATTGTTTTAGTGCAGTGGCTTATGTGTTGCTGATGTGTTTCTCCTCTGCTAACACTGCGGTGCCAATAACTTCTTCATCCTTCCTGCTGAGTACTTAGTTTGCCTAAAGATGAAAACTGCTCTATTTTCTCATCCAAAACACACTAGACAGAAGTTTCTCCATGCTCCTACGTCTGACTTAGAGTGGTCAAAACAGTTGTATTGAAAGTTGCATTTAGGTGAGGGAATTAAATGAAAAAAAAGCCACTACTCAAGTGAATTATAGAGACTTTAATTTAAAATGTTTCGGCAGGATGTTCAAGGAAAAAAAGTTGTTCTTTATTTAAAATTCTCTTTCAACAAAACGCTGTCGAGCAGCTAGAATGATGTAACATCATCGTAGTGGCATATTAAGATGCATTTGTAACCCGCTCTTTCTCTCTCATACTTCAGCAGCTTTTCTGGTCCTACAGCGTTGATGAGCAGTACAGACCCATGATACACCCAGTGAGCCATCCCAGCATCGGGTCAGCTAACCTGGGGAGAAGCCTTGCCTCTTCAGCCTCTCTCTCACTGTGCAGCTGGTTCTTATCAGCGTCCTTCAGTTGCCTCAGCTGAGCGCTCTTCGAGCTCCGCTGTAACTCACCTCGACATGTGCTGTCCACATGGAAGAGCAGCAGAGACTGACAAACACAGACATGGCTGGAGTTCAGGTGTGTTCCTATGTGTGTTTGAGTGTGTTTGCATGTGCATTGACATGATTTTTTTTTTTTTTTTGAGCATCATTTAAGCTATACAAGTGAGGGTTGAGACAGCGTGACTGCCAGAATTACACACGGCATTTTCTCATTTTGCCCGCTCCTACATTCCTCTAATCCTACATGGGTGGTGTATGGCTGTATTCAGTGAAAAATATCACTTTTCAGGAGGTAGCAAGAAGGATTACTCACCTGCATTTCACTTCCTCTTCTTCATCTGATAATAATTTAATTGATCCTAAATGGTTTTTAAATGTACAGAGAGACTGCTGAATATTCAATGAATCAGAGGACATGGATTCAGGGATTATTTTAGTGGAATGAACACAACATAGGGATCTAAATGGATTGTTCATGTCTAAAGATTTCTAAAATATCTGATTTACCTTAAAACTGAGGTCTTTGTAGTTAAAAAAAAAAAGTGTGCACCTGTGTTGTCATTGTTGGGATAATGGAAGCAAAGTCCCCAAAAAAGTTTGCAATTACTGACAATAATGTAAGAAGTTATAAGGACTATGACAAATATCTTGCCCTCCATTTTTAGGATTTCATAGGATGTAAGTTTTTGGATATAGTCAGACTGATGGTAAAACAAACAAACAAAAAAAAAAACAAAACACAAACTTTATGACAAATGTAAAAAGAAACACCTTTAAGTTGCCCTCTGGCATTTTATCCTCAAATTACTGAATTTGTTTACTCAGTAAAATGACAAAATAAAGGAAAGAACGAAAAAAGAGAGCAGCACTAAATGGAAGAAAAAAGAAAAGGCAAAATGATGAGGTGGAAATTACAGTGAAAATAAGAGAGGGAATCTCATTATTTTAAATTTACAGCCATGTTAAATTTGAGTAGGGAAGAGAAAGGAGGGCATATTCTTCTCCATCAAAGGAGGCTATGATTTAAAATTGTGGTAGTAAATGTTTGCAAAATGGAGAAGATAAATGAGAGGGTGAGGGGTGAGACTGAGAAAGGTGTTTGTGATTATTCAATTATCTGGATGAGATCAATAATGAGCTGTTTAATGATTATCTGCTCAATATGCTAATCCATACTGTCTTGAATCTGACCTCTCAGTGTAGCTACACACATAAAGAGACACACATAATATGCATGCACAACAACCCTCCCATATATTCATGTAATTAAGCACTAGTGCATGACCATGCACAAGGACACACAAACACACACTCTAACACATTTAGAAGTACACGTAAATTGCCTGTTCGATCCCTCAAAGATGTCGATGAGATCAATGCTGAATAACAAGTTAGAAGTTGACTGAAGGCCTGTACGCCTTTCAGTTTGACTGCTTGTGTGTGTGTGTGTGTGTGTGTGTGTGTGTGTGTGTGTGATGGTATTTCACAGGTGAGTACTTGAGCTCATAAAAGCACAACAAACATTTGATTCCAAACAGCACCGTCCACACATCTGGCTGAGATTGCAAAAAAATGTCACCTCTTTGAGGGCCAGCATGCATGATGTAGCTTAAGGCTTCGTTGTGTGATATTAAAACTGGACCAATGCCTCTGTGTAATGTAAAGGAGTTACTACTGACAATCCCACTGAGCATCAACACTCCACTCTGCAGCTCGACGCAGCTTTTAGCTCTCTGTTTTGTCCAACGAACCAGAACAATGCCAGCTCGTTTCGAATTTTGGACAGCATCTCCCAGCTCACAAGATTATACAACTCCACCGAGCACTACCTGCCCAGTGCCGAGTGGCAGAGAGCCAAAGTGAACACGTGGCTCCTGAGGAGAGTTGAACATCTTGCCAGAGAAAGAGATCCAGATACTTTGCCCATGAGCTGACTGACTGAACTATGCAGGGCTGAACATTAAAGAATATTTCTTTTAACCCTATCCTTTCATTTAACATGTGTTGAGAAAGATGATATCCAAGTGGCCCTATCTCTCCTGGATGTGAAAGTTCCAAGGATTTATTCTTCACTTGCTAACATTTCCCAACATGTGCAGTGAAATGTCTGAGGTGGCCTGACTTGCTGACTGGTGAGGGAGGGAAACAGAGTGTTGTAAACATCCTTGTATGGTGAACAACAACGGCCCAGAGTCCTACCCCTCCTGTGGGACATGTAATGCGATGATAAAAATTCACCCAATCTTATAAAGGTCATTATAAGGGCAGCATCCAGGTACATTGTCCAGTGCCATTACAGACCACCATGCAGCTCCCTCAGTGCTGTGTTGGCAAATGCTGTGGTAGGCACACACTGGAGATGACAGCCAAAGTGCAGTCCCAGGGATGGACGAATGGACAGCATGAGACTGTCAGACACTCATAGCCAGACAAGCAGGAGATGGGGGATTACACCGATTGCTGTATGTCACGAGACAGACACCACCACCCTTGTATCTGCCAGACTTTTTGCTCTATCCACTTGGAAAACAGAGAAGGACTCCCATGGTTGGACAGCTTGATCCAGCACCCGGTGGGTAACCCATATAGAAGTTAAACAGAGAATGCCACCGTCTCTCATGGTGTCCATTGGTGTCCAAACTTTGCCCTAAAAAGATCTGTCCTAATATTATACAGAAACAATGAAACTACTTATTGAACTGTCCATAAATAAAATGTAAAAATCCACTAACAGAAAACAAATCTAGCAGCCTGTTTAACTAGGGGTAGTAACAGCTTACACAGAAAACAATTAGTGTGGGCATTTTGGCATATATCATACACTGGCACCAAGTCATCAAGTAACTTTCTTTTTTTAATTATAGTTGTTGACAAAGTGTTACACAATAGTATCTATTGACTTGGACTAAAAGGCTAGATGCAGAGGATACTGAAAACCTTTTTTATTCTCATCACTAATGCAAAGGAAGCTCTAATTTTGTTTCAGTTATAAAGTGACTTCCCATCCATTTTACGCCCATTCTAAATTTGTGTATAATGAAACATTAATAAAAATGCCACTAAAGTGAAAAAAAATAGGCGAAATACTGAGAAAGCATTTTAGTTTTTTCCTGCCCTTTTACTGTGTCTGTCCTTTCAGCCCTCACTTCTCCGTCGCTCTCTAATGGAGGTACTTAGCATGTGTAGCGTGTAAGCAGTGCAGCGAAGTGTGGTTCTGTATTCAATTAGCTATGTCTTGCTGGGAACAGGTGAACCACCCCCAGCCTCTATCTGTCTATCCACAAAGAGAAAGAGAGAGAAGTTTGAGGAAAGGTTGGGGGTTAATTAAAAAATCAGTGCTGTATAGATTCTTACGTCATCGTTTTAAAACTGTCTCTCATTAATTCTCTATCAGCCACTAGTGGAGTCTCAGTGGGTATGTTGTTGGCATTAGTGTGTGTGTGTGTGTGTGTGTGTGTGTGTAGCCACATTGCCAAGAAGAGGAACTGATAACTTGTCTAAATCACTATTCTCTGTGATTAATTACACTGCAGCCCTGCTCATTCCTTATAACACAAAACCATCTCTGTTTACCTATCCCCCTCTCTCTCCCCCTCCCCATTTGATGTCCCTTCCCCTTCTTTCTTTTTCTGTCTCTCCATCTGCGCCTCTCCCTTTGCTTTAAGCTCTCTTTGCTCTTCCCTTTCCATCTCTTACTCTGTCTCTACCTCTTTCTCTCATCGTTTTTTATCCTAAGTACACTGATGATTCATTATGGATTTCTGTGCACTTAGTGTTTCACACATTTCACCCTTCTTTGCGTTGGATGTTAAATCACATTTTCAGGAAGGAACCTATTATTCACTCACTGAGCGAGAACCTTGGAAACACATTGGTCCAACATCAGAGCACAGTGCACTACAACTACTAGAACGCTTGCTGTGAGTGTCTGTGTGTGTGTGTGTGTGTGTGTATGTGTATGTGTTGAGACCTGGTAGATTTAGAAATCAGCAGGGAAGAGGAACCTTGAAACATAAAGATCAGTTTACTCATCATGGAGATCACTATACAGCCTGTGAAAACAATTGTAAAATGTCCTCTGTGGCTGTCTGTGGAAATTACCCAAAGGCACAGGGCTCTTACTAAAATTACCCTGATGATGTCACCAGCAAAAATGCTGAAGACCATAACTTTTTAACAGCAAGTTTGAGTTACAAAGTGGACTGGTCATAGACTCTATCAAGTTGCATTGTGGGAAGTATAGGATCCAGTGTTTTTAGAGCTTGGACTAAAACTCAAGATACTGAGCATCTTCTGCGACAGTTTCAACCATCCACATCTGTCTGCTGGTGAGTCCAATTTTATGCAAATCCCTCAACCAACTCATTTGACATTTTTAACAGCAGTGTATCATAAACCCGTGATTTTTGTGAAGTCAGCTATTCAAAGGGGCTGGTTGTATAAAGGTCCACCTTCACTCAGTTCACTTCGACTTGATGGGATTCTCCCTGTGTGACTGTGATGCTACTGCAAAATAGTGAGTCTACAAGCCTTTCTCCCTCCACCATTATGTTTTATTTACTTGACAGTTTGTCTTTTTGATTAAAAAAAAAAAAGTTTTGATACACTGTTATGTCCAGAATGACCGAAACATAGACAAAAATAAAACAAGCACAGAAATATTTATAAGAACTAGATTTTGATGGTTTATTTCTACATGTAGATTACCCTATAGATGCCTCACTTCCTCGCACATTTCCTTCTTAGTGGTCATTTAAAGACATGGAAAAGTCTGTGGAAAAAGTTCCTTCCTTCCTTTACAAGACTAGTAATTTGTGCAGGAAGCTTCTGCTACTGTGTCCTTTAAAGCTCCCCTCCAGACATGTTTTAAACAATAGAAAATGTTCTGCTATGATTAACATTTTGTTTAACATTGTTTTCCCTCATAAAAAGTGTAAAAAGAGATTATTAAGATGGTTAGCAAAGGAAACATCAGAGAGACTCAGCTACATGTTTGAGGCTCAGTCAGACACAAACTCAGGAGTTTGTCGAGGAGTTTGTTGTGCACCAAAATCAGTGACAAGAAGATCTCAATGGTAAGCATAGTTATTTGTATATGTTGTTTATTAGATTTCAACTGGCAGTGGCTGACACAGTGTTAGTGGCTGTGCTATTAATGCAAACTCCTGATCTCTGTACTGATAAAGTTTCAGTGACAGGTGGGGGAGCAGTGTGTATCAAGATGGTTAGTGTTAGAGGAAACATCAGAGAGATTCAGCTACATGTTTGAGCCTCGTTCAGACCCAGACTCAGATGAGGAGTGTGTTGTGTGTCAAAATAGGTGACCAGCAGACATATCAGAACAGTTAGTGCAGTTCGCATCTTTTATTTGTTTATGTTTTGTATTAGCTTGTTACTAGCAGTGGCTGACACAGTGTTAATGGTTGTGCTAATACAAACTCTTGCTTTCTGTACTGACAAGGTTTCAGGTTTATTTTGCCCACCCCCTGTCTCAAAAGGTGATGGTATTGGTCACTTAGGCAATATGACCTATGAATCCTTGGCTGTCTGAATCTGTTTTTAGGAGACTGTCATTGGTTCCCTGCAGTTCCAAGGTGAAAAGACGCAGTCATGGCGTTGATTGCTTATTTTGCTCAAGATATGTCTTGTATAATATAAAAAAAAACACCATAAGGACATCTTAACAGGGTTAAAAACTTAATTTTCATCAGGGGGAGTTTTTAAAAAATCTTTATGAGAACACAGGTTTGGCTCACAGTGGGAGACCCCTCTTTCATTTGGCCTGCCAAAGGTTTCAAAACATAACAGCATCTGGGGGAAGTCTAGACCAAATATACTCCAAGTGTGATATATAATACATAGTGTTGATAGTAAATAATTAAATAATACATAGTAAAGATTCAATATGTGACAAACATAAAAGCCACTATAACCAGCTCCAGTGGTTAGATCAGTAAACTTGGTAAAGGGCACTAGTATCTGCAAGGCCCTCATTGTAGACTCTAGCTGTTACTAAAAGTCTTTACATTCATGCTACTAACTATTTTGTAAAAGTGACTGTCCATGGAGCCGAATGGAAACAAGGTGCTCATGTGAAACTAAATCAAAATCATGATTGTGTGGTGATTTTACAGATAACACAAGGAACTTCTTACCTTTGCCTCTGAACTGTTTAGTTTTTAAATAAATTTGCTTTGTAGGGGAAAAAAAAATCTGCAGACACACACACACGCGCACGCACACACACACACACACACTTCACACACAAACACATGCACGCACACACATACCTTATTCCTCCTCCTCTTTTAGCCTCTTAATATTAAAAGTCCACTATATATTCTGTGCTGTCAGCTTTACATTATTTATGCCTCTTTACCAGGTGTTTTAGGAGATAACCGAACCTTGTGTTGTATCTCATGGTCACACACCCACCTAACCTTCTCTCTTCCATCCCTCCATTACTCCCTCCATACTGTACTAAGTCTCTTCTGTTAATCTGCTTGGCTACAGATACAGACACTTCTGCCTGCTTCATGTTTTCTCTCCCTCTTTTCATTACTCTTTATCTTCCCATATTTTCCACCTGGAAATTTGCATGGTCAGGACGCACCTCCCTCTCACAAACAGTGCAAGGTTCCTTCTGGGTGCTTGAATCCACTGCTCACTTTATTGTATCACCTTGTAAGTTCATCTTTTCATTGCAAAGTTCATTTTATGTTTTAATGTGTTTCATAGAGCACTTTCTCACTTATTGTCTTACCTCCCCATCTTTTTTACTCTAGCAGGCTGACTGCATTTTCAGTACCATGTTAGTCACCTTTTTCTTCACCTGTGCTGCATCCATTTATAAACATACTGAAATATAATCATCGACATTGATGCAGATGCTTAGAGTGATTCAGAGTCACACAGATATAATTAAAAAATGTTCTAAATTGATCAATGTTGTAAACATATTAAACATATTTTGTACTCATGATATTGCTAATTTCTTAAGGAGCATCACTTTTTCCAAGTGTTGATTATATTGTAATGTGATTGAATATGTGCATCATCCACACACACAATACAAACAGTAAAGTTTGGTTAATATGTTAACCAAATTAGAGTTTTTTAAACTTTTGAGGGACAGTGAAGGTATTTAAAACTGTCACTGTTAGGTTTTACAGTATTGCTTAAAGGAAGCAAATGTATTCCCTTTGTATAATATTTATTTTCAAATGTAATGTAAATTACAGTGAAGCATAAAAAACATTCATGAATTTCTTTATCTTGGCTTGACTTAGTTACTCTATTCTTTGATATTCATGTATTATTTTTGCTCTATGCAAACTCCCGCTTCTGTAAAAATATGTGAATGAATTAATGAAGGCATTAATGTTCTTAAGCTCAAAGCCAACTCAGACACCTCTATATTTTCTCTGTGCCCTCATATTTCTCTCCTTGCTCCTCTCTCTCTCTCTCTCTCCATGCATCTCACCCCTAACCAGGTGCTTTGGGAGATAACTAACCTTGTATGGTCTGCTTTTATGTCACAGCCAAACTCATTTTTGCCTTCACCTTCTCCTCTCCCTTGCCTTACGCCTGTCCGCTCCTCTTCACCTCTCTCTCTTTCCACTCCCAACCTCCAGGCCTCTCTGACTCCTGCTCTTCCCCTCCTTCTCTCCATCACACACTCCTTACCCACCCCCCTCTCCTCTTCCCATCCTTCCTTCTCTTCCTGGCTTGGCTTTGTGTTAACAGTAATGGTGGTGTGTATTTCATCTGACAAAGCGCGGCTTTTGTAGTGGTGGCCTGCTTTCCATATCAAAGGCTGTGATGGCATGATAAGGCTGCTAAGATTAAGCAAGGGATCTCTCAGAGAACAAAAGAAAGTTTGTGTGTGTGTTTGTGTGAGTGTGTGTGTGTGTGTGTGTGTGTGTGTGTGTGTGTGTGTGTGTGTATGTGTGTGCGTGTGTACTGTATGCATGTATGCCAGCATGCATTAAAGCAGATTTTAAAAAACGTGAGCAGTTTGTAAGAATAAGTCCCTTTGTCTGTGTATATGTATGCTACCATTGTCAGTGTTTTTCTCTTTGTATACGTGTGTCAGCATTAAAGAGACTGTGAGGCTTTCTTTCAAACTGGCCAAGAAAAGGTATAAAAACTCTTTGAAAGAGTGACATGAGCTTGCATGCAACACGTATCACAGAGAGTGATGGGAACTGCAGGATAAACCTGTAGTCAGAAAGTGCTCAGCCCATACAAATGATCAGGGACCTATCATCAACATTGCCAGCAGCATTAGCCTAATGAAGCCTGAGCAAAACACCTTCCTCATGCTACTGTCAGGTCCTTGATTATCTTTACTCTGTGCAGCCAATTGTCATTGTTTAGTTATTTATTTATTTTTGGCTAAAACTCTTCTTTTACAAAGGGCTTCACCTTGACCTCCACCATAATGTTCCTACATGTGAGCAGGCAGGCCAAAACACAGCCTATACATGGGATGTGTGTGTATTAATGTGTGTGTGTGTGTCCTCAGTGAGATAGAAAGGAGAGCATGGGATGATCAATAGTCGTGAATGGGGATTCCTAATGGTTTTAAGCAGAGGGAATGCATACAAACATACTCACACACAGTTTTGTTTTAATGTGTAATTGAGGACTGTTGAAGAATATAATCATTCTATAATGGCAACCTTAACTCTGTCTACCACATATAACCTTAGTGTTACCTTAACTGACCAAAGAACAACAAAGAAAAGTCTCAAAATAATATATTTATACATTTATTAGTCATCAGGATGTGATTGTCGTTGAAGGCAAATGTATAAAGCGCACAACTGAGACAACAGAGACCAGCTTAGGTAACAAAAGCACTTTGTTAAGATTTGGGTCTGAAGTAAGTGAACTTTATCCTTTATTAAATGGTCTTTCATCAACCATAACCATCAAAACAACAATGTTGAACAATGCTGTAGTCACTGCAGGTGGATATTATGCTGCAAGATCCAACATTTTGGCAGAAAACCAATACTTTGTTATCAATGTATTTGCAATTTGATATGAGGATGTACTTTGAGCATCTTTGCAATACATTTACGACAGTGATTAAATCCAACAGGTTGCAGTCGACGCTCTGTGTTGTGTGTGTTTAACTGCCAGCAGTAAAACTTAAGATTTGGTACTGTATACCAAAGCTATTCATTTACATTGTCTGAGTGCTACTTTAAGACTTAGTACTGTCATCAAAGCTCACAGTGTATGTATGGACCAATCTGATTGCACCATCCTTGCACAAAACACTGTAAAGTTAATAAACACATATATCTCTTTAACACATTTTTGACTTTAGGTTATCAAAGACCTTTATGCTGAGAGCATCAAGTGGCCAATCTTACAATCAGTCATTTCACTGCAGCTGCTGAGGATCAAAAACAAGCTTTAGACCTCAACGTTTATCCATTTTACAATTTGTTTCTCTTGTAGCCTCACAGAGTTTTATTACAGTGTTTTAGGTCAGTACCACTGAGTGCAAGACAGCAGAGCAATAACCTCTCATCACCTTAAGTGCTGCCAAAGCCAAGAAAAGCAACACTCACAAAAAGTGAGAAAAAAAAAACTTTCTTTGGAAGATTTTCAGCAACTTTCTATTCTTGTGAGGACATTTGTCCAAGGAGAGACAAACATCAAGTGTGACACATGCACACAGTGTATATTTTAGGAACAATTCAATGGAGATCAAGCTGCAAGGCAATATTATGTTGTTTGCTGTGTATCTACAGTGTGTGTGTGTGTGTGTGTGTGTCTGTGTGTGTGTGTGTGTGTGTGTGTGTGTGTGTGTGTGTGTGTCTGTGTCTGTGTGTGTGCATTTGTACTTCTGGTTCTCCTCTGTCTCTCTGTTTGTCATAGGTGGGGGGGGCAGAAATACAAATCCCTTTAGCTCAGTTGTTGAATGTTTGTCTGGAACAGAAAGGAAGAGTGCGTGCATGCGTGCGTGCGTGTGTGCATGCATGCGTGCGTGTGTGTGTGTGTGTGTGCTTGTTTGTTATCTCTTTTGGACCTTTTCTGCAATAAACACTGACCATGTCGTGACCAGCAGTCCTCATGGAGACCAAAGCCTGGTTCCAATGAGGGAAAATGTCATCGCTAAGGTCCTGGCTAGGGTTAGGTTTGGGCTGTCCACAATGAATGGAAGTCAATACAATGTCCTAACAAAGATAGCTGCACAGCCCTGTGTGTGAGCAAGAGAGAGAAAGAGATTGATAGATAAAGAATTTCATCTACAGTTCCACAGAGAGAGAATCAATCATGCAAGAAGACTGTGATGAAAATTGAAATGGTGGCGTAGCCCTCTCCTTTCTCTCAATTATCCAACTACATCTCACACACTCATCAGACAGATCTGAGAGAAGAAACTGCAAAGTAATTTCTGCTTGCAGAACTTAATTAGATCGCACACATTCCCACATCTGAAGGTTTTATTCATGTCCACATGGCTTGAAACTAAGGAGGTGCAGGTGTCTTTATGTTCAGTCAACTCGATAGCGTGTGCCCCTTTGACACACAGTGTACTGATTAAGATTGAACATGTAGCTTATATATGCTATGACACAGACCAATGCCTATGTTCAATATGTTCATAAAGACTTGTGTTTCTCATTTGTTAGTAGGTCTCTCTCTGGTATCCAGACAGTCTTGCATCCTTATTGGTCAGACCTTTGCAAGCGACAGACAAATCACAGGGCTTTCAGACACTTCCATGTTCCTCTTTCATTGCGCCTTTGTTTTTTTCTGTTTTTTTTTTTTTCCTTCACTTGCTTGTTGTCGCCCTTGTTCCCTTTCAAACGCTGTCTTAGCTCCCTTTCTATGCCAAGCCTGCTGAGACCTTGGCAAGGATGCACGCATTAACAGACACACACACACACACACACACTCAGATACATAATCTGAGTCATCTTCAGCTGCCACAATACCAACCACATCATCCATATTTTATTCCTTTAAAACAAATTCAATGTAAAGCACAGACATGCTTTTTTTTCAACCACTCAAAGGTCAGACATGTCTAAAACAAAAAAAGATGACCTTTGTCTAAAATGTCTTTGTGGTGTGTGTGTGTGTGTGTGTGTGTGTGTGTGTGTGTGTGTGTGTGTGTGTGTGTGTGTGTGTGTGGCCCCTGTGTGTGGAAGTCATTGTGTGACTATGTGTGTGAATGTGTGTGTGGTATGTTCACCTATACAGTCTAATTATGTCTGTATGTGCTTTTGGTTTGGTCAAACACTTGCAGGATACACACACACACACAGAGAAAGAGAGAGTAAGTCCTCTGAGGGAAGGAAGAGTGGAACAGAGAGGAGACCTTGCTCAATAATCCACACACTAAGATCCTTTACCTGTACCAGCAGCAATGATCAGTGCAATTACTGGACTACTCAAGGTACAGCTGGAATGAGAGAGGAAAGTGGATTGTGTTGGAGAAAAAAGGATGTAAAAGTCAGAGAGCAGTGACCAGAGGTCAGCTCAGCCCAGAAATCTCTGCCTTAGCCCATCCTGCTACTGCAATGTTCAAAGCTTGATATAGTGTATTCCTTTGTGTCATAGATCTCCACTATTGTCCTAAAACTATGACAAACACATCAGTGAGTCACAGCGTTGTACTGGGAGACATCTCACTTTATTACAATGAACATGGGCCCTTGTGTTTATTTTGAGTCAATCCCACACACACTGTCCCACTGCTGTGAATGCTCAGTATAGCGCACCCGATGTGTATTCATCAGCAGATGAAAATAGTCCTCAACAAATACACCATTTACTCCTTTGTGAATAACATTTGTTTAAAAAAACTACAGTGCACAGCTGGTTTAGGAAATTACTGAGCCTTTTTTAAAAATTAAACTGGATATTCATGACCCATTTTACAGATTCATGTTTTCAGCAGGAGTAAGTGGGCTTGATGCTGAGCGCCACAGACATTGCTGGGGAGTAAAATTTAGAGAAGAGTTTAGAGAAGTTGGTTTTGTTCTTTTCATGGGATTTGTTGGCAACTAAGCATTTAACAGTATCACCAGCCTTATTCTTTAAACTGAGCCAGACCTCACTTTGTGCAAGTTGTATGGATTTAAATGATCATTTGCTTGATTCTTGTTATTTATAGCAGGGGAACAGTGTGTGTTTTATGCACCCATGGAAACATGCACATGGATCATGGGCACAGGCAAACATAGGTGCAGAATGACAATGCATGCACAAATCACACTAATACAATGTATCTGTGCAGATATTGGGTCTAAGAAGTAGCAACACTAATCACATGTTCTTTTTTTAAAACAATTTTTGAAATTATTTTCCCCCATCTTATATTTGTGGTATTGTACTTTAGCTTTCATGGACTTGTCTCTTTATTATTTATCAATTGAGATGTATTTTCGTATTGTCCCTATTATGCAGTTTTCTTGTTTCTTTTATTTGATTTTTTTTAACAGCATTTTGCTCAATACACCAAAGAACAACAATAAACAATAAAATATAAACTCAAAATTCAATCTCAAAATTGTTTAAAAGTACAAGTTATATCTTACCAGTGCTGGAAATATGAACAAAAGCACATTTCATTGCTGTCTGTTATTAATTCACATGAAACCAAGGTACTGATAATGTACAGATAATGTACATTTTTTATGGCTTAAATTTTCTGCACAGGAAGTGGTATGTTTCTGCCCACACAATTTGATTGACAAGCAGGAAACGCAGCACAGAAACACAGCGGACAGCCTGAAGTTGCTGCTGGAATATGAAGTATTGAATTCATTACCGTTAAAACTGAAACAGTGAGTGAAACAATGATAAGACAGCAGGAGAAAAAGACAGAGGGAGAAACACATTATGAGTGATTTATGTTCTGGTTTTATAATTTTAGTTGTAACACAGTTCTGGCAGAATAATACAAGTCCCTTCTACCTTTACATAAATATGTGTGTGTGTTTGTGTGCATCTCTGTGTGTGTGACAGAGAGAGAGCAAGAAAGAGAGAGAAAACGATAAAGCAAGTGTGTTTGAACCTGACAGTTAGATTTCTAATGGCTTAATTATTGTTTGTACTTTGTTATTGCCTTCTCTGAAAAACAGTAAACTGATAAGCTGCATAATCATTACCCCTATTGGTAGTGTGTGTGTGTGTGCGTGTGTGTTTGTGAGGGTGTGTGAAAAAGCATTTGTGCACATCATTGTGTTTGATATCTCTGTTTTGTCTCACAATGATAAAAGCCAACAATTTCCCACACCGACATGTTCGCCTCAGTGCCTTTTACTTTCTCCTCGATTGTTTCCAATTATCTTTCTTCTTCACTTGCACAGATTAAAAAGACGTTAACACCATCCAGCAGACTGATTGGAACCTCGCTGGTGGACAGAGCGAGATCCAGGAGTCAGAGTAAGAGTAGAGCAGTAGGCTTAGAGTAATGATGCAGAGTTGCACAGCCTTGACAGTGGGGCAACACCAAGAAAAGAAGTGTTTTTCATGGTTTTAGAGATGAGATGAGTGGAGTCTCGTTTTGTTATTGGATGGAGACTTGTGCAGTTCAGCATGTACTGTATTAAGGTGCGTCCACACGGTTTTCTTCTTCTCTTTTCTTCTTATTTTGAAAAGGGACATTCAGCTTCACAATTAAGTTTCACATACTTACAAATCCCTGAATTAACAAATATATATACGAATATACTAAAGCATTAAAGGAATATACCTTTAATGCTCCGAACCAACTACCTACAGGTGATGTCTAACTTGTGTCTAACCTGCACTATTAAAGAGCTAAGTTAAGGGAGTTAAAATGGGTTCCTCTGTTACTGCAAGTAACTTCACTGCCTGTACTGGCTATATCGGCTAATACTAATGTGGTTCATCATCAGTCTAGTTCCATCCGGGTGAAAATAATCACATGGGAACTATTTGGCTATTTACACCTTTATGGAATGGCCAGTAGCTCCCAAAGCGCCTTGTTTTTTGTGCAGTTGGAAATCGGTGTACCGGACAGCACAAATTGTTGCAATGTGGTGTTTAATAACTGCTAAACACCAAGCGGTGCTCTAAGCGTATGCCACTAACTGCTTATTAAACCCTGTGGCAGAAAGGCTTTAGGGAGTTGAGTTGGTATAAAAAGTGACAAAGTCCATATAGGCAGGAGGTTTAGGATTAATTTGTCAACCTTTGGACACATCAGTTATGTACCATACAGAGTTTGTGGTAAAGAATCAACAGGATCTAAATATAGAGCTTTACTCAGTGGCACATCAGTGCAGGAGATGCACATCTAAGCAGGATATTATGACATTCCTGTGACACATTGTGCTGTGTATGTGTCTCTATGTGTGTGTGTGTGTGTGTGTGTGTGTGTGTCTATGACTGAGTGTGTGTGCACAGTGTGGTGTGCATGCACTGCGATCTGTCACATCACCTCCATACCATATGAGGTTGCACATCATGACTCTGCCAGTTCCCCACAGCTTAATGTGTCGTTGGTAATTACATCACACACACAGACATACACACACATGCAAACTCTTAAAACAGATGCAATTCCCTACACACTCACACTCACGCACATATATAATATATATATATATATATATATATATATATAAACAGACACACACATAAATGTCGGATGACTCAGTTCTTTGGTGGTTTTCAGAGTGAGCAAATAAAAAACTTTAAATGTTAAAGGTCAGTATTCCACATACAGACCAGACTCACGCTCAAACATCACTCACACTTCACTTTTAAGAAGGATGAGTCATTTTCTGCACCTCTTTGAACTGTGCAGAAACACACACTGCCACTTCTCAGCGCAGCGTGTGTAAACAGGGTAAGGTGTTTAACAGAACTTTTACTTCCCGTGCGTCACCAACACTTGATGTGTTGTAACTGGGATGAAAATGTGTATGAAATGATATAAGGTGGAAAATGAGACTTCTCCTTGGCTGTGCTTTGGCCTGACACCTGCATGGACAGGATTTGATAGATGCATCCAAAGACAGTCATACAGTGAAATGCTCTCACTTACTGTGTCATACACTAGTCTATGGAGATTCATGCATGATTAGAAATACCACTTTGAAACACTGGACATGAGATGTTTTCTGACATGAGTGAAAAATCACACGTAAGAGAAATTCTGTTACTGGAGCTGCAGGATGGTTTGTTTTGTGTGTGTGTGTGTGTATTTGTGTGTGTGTGTACAGTTGATTCACTCCTGGTTCAGTTTGTTGGTGAACAGACAAGTCATTTCCATGGTATTTCTGATTTTAATCAGTCCGCTCTGATGACAGTGATGGCTGCAAAAAAGGTCAGAAGTGAGTTGGACAGATTGTATAAACATTTCTGTTGTGCCCTCAGGCCACTGACATCTCACTCCGGGTGGGAATTTTCGGTTACTCATATGCCATTTCCAAAGAGCAAAGCATTGCATTTTGACAGCAATGTAAGACTAATTATCATTTAGATTTTATTCTGATTCTTTTTCAAGCTCTACTCATTGACTCTGGTTCAAACCAAATCACAAGTCAGATTCCTGCCATAAAATTAAAGGAGACAGTTTTTCCAGGAAGAACGAGAGCATCAGGCGTTTCAGAAAAACAGCCCAAA
Organism: Trachinotus anak; assembly: GCF_046630095.1. Taxonomy (NCBI): domain Eukaryota; kingdom Metazoa; phylum Chordata; class Actinopteri; order Carangiformes; family Carangidae; genus Trachinotus; species Trachinotus anak. The sequence continues at coordinate 16,539,323 of NW_027273854.1, forward strand.
ACAACATGTTTAAAACCATGTGACAAAGGCCTCTCGCGACTGTCATAAGTATGACAGGAGCAGAGGAGGAAGTCAGGTGACATTGTTATAGAATGATAAAGACAGGGGAGGATGTCGCAGTGGATGGAAGGGACAGCAAGACATCTGACTACATAGAAATCCACTGTTCATTTCCCATTTTCCAACTGACAGTTAACATTGCTGTTTTAACCATGACCATGATTGCTCCCTAATGTAAACCAAGTGTTTATTAGTGTCACCATGCCAACAAAGGTCCTCTAACATTTACAAAGTGCATTTCCTTTACCCAGATTGTCATATTAAGTACCAAGTCATTTTGTACCTAAACCTGATCAAACCTCAAGCATATCATTGTCACAGCATAAACAGGGATTTGTAACTGGTTTGCAAGCATAGACAAATGATGTCATGATCCCAGTAGCTGGTTCGGGTCAGGAAACACTTCTATGTGCAGTCGTAGAGATCACGGAAACAACGCATTTTGTCGATGAAGCTGGAGGACTTCTGTTCTCATTGTCTGCCATTTTCTGAAGATTCAATATATCTGGTGCAGTGATGGATTCCTGTCTTATTACTCAAATAAAGAAATACTTTCTTTATTAATAATTTTAAATTACGATTTAAATTAAGAAAAAAAATAAAAAATACATACATGCAGAGTAGACACACATTTGAGCACCAACTCCAGTGAATCATAGAAACACTCTAGCAGTAAGTCCAACCTTCAAAGCTGGAATCGAAAAATACCAACATTTCTACTCTATCCAACCTGACTTGGATCCATGAAAGCAAAATATGAAGTTACAGTGTTTTTACAGTGCTCTCTTTCTCTCTCTCTCTCTCTCTCTCTCTCGCTGCCTTGGCTCTCTGTCAGCTGTGGTGTAGCTTTGATGGCCAGGTCATTTACCAGATAGCAGAGCAGCACTGGCCATTTTGCTGGCCTCTAAATCTATCCAGAGTGTGTGTGTGTGTGTGCGTGCGTGCGTGCGTGTGTGTGTGTGTACTAGGTACCTACATGGGCGGTACGTGTCAGTATCGTGTCCAGTCAGGCTACATCTTTGAGCAAGGATGGTAGTAGCAATTCATTCTCTTTACTTAGTTTTAAATCAGCAGCAATGGACTCTCTCTCGCTCTCTCTCTCTCTCTCTCTCTCTCTCTCTCTCTCTCGCTTCACTCACCGACATGTTTCAGTGTATGGGATGTGCTCAAATTGGCTGCACAACAATACAAATACAGTCCTATACCACAAAAAAACAGATACAAAACACAGAGCAGTGAAACAGGTTTAAAACACACACTAATGAAAGAATGGATCACAGGAAAACTGAAGCAAGAGGAGAGAGAGATGGAGATGGATGTAGATAAATGAAGGAAAAAGATGGGAAAAAGTTGTCTGGGTGAAAGATTAAAGAGCACAGTGTGTATATATGGATGGATAAAAGGTGGAGACAGAAAGGAGAATCAGATGATGCAGCTCCCGACTGTTTGGTTCCTTTTGATTGTGGCAAGGTGCTTTGGGTGCAGGAGACTATAAGCGCAACGCTCACACAGCACTGTCACATTCACGGGTGAATCAAAGACTAGACATGCTATACATACAGTATACACGTTCACACACTCTCACTGTTAGGTTCATGCATAAAGTAGGGGAACGTATCACAGCCTCTTTGAAGATATTAGGGTAGAAGTCTCCTCTGTCTCCGTCAGGTATTAGTTCCATAAAAAGACAATTTAGAAGAGAGACGCAGCGTATAATGTGCTTCGTCTATATTCGGAACAGCAATTTGGAGGGAGTTCATGACTGTCTCTTGCTGTTTTTCAAGCAATTTCTGAATCGTTAAAGGTGTGTGTGTGTGTGTGTGTGTGTGTGTGTGTGTGTGTGTGTTTGGGTGTGTTGATGTTTTCTGTGCAGGGCAATGTGTAGCTTATAGTATACATCTTTCTTTTTTCTACCTTTGGAAAACTTTGTATCACAGAAAAGAAAAAGAGGCAAAAAGGGAAAGGGAGATGGCTGATCCGTGTTCACACATTAGCCGAATAATTGTGGACGACAAGCATTATGTCAAAAGTGAAAAATGAAAACTTGTAGCAGCCTTAGAGCTCAGAGTTAAGTGGTGTTGACGTGCTGGTGAGTTAGGCAGCCTTGTAAAGGGTACTGCTGAAATGTAGATGTAATTAGATGTTAAACTGATGCTGTAATAAATGGTTTGTGACTACTTTCATTCTCGACTGAACATGGTTGGTGATGGAAACCTGCAAGAGATCACTGGACGGTAGATGCATATTTGATTTTTCGGTATTATAATTATTCCTTCAGTACATGTTTTTATTACATAATTACATTTAGCATTTTTGCACCTCCGGTTCCTTCGTACTGAAGTTGATGGTTTTTTTTTTTGATGGGTTTTTGATAACATGGCTAAAATAAGGTCTGTGGTTAACACAAGCTCAAGACATTTTCACATTTTACTCTACAACACAAAACATGGCAGTAAACACCCCAGTCGGGATTTCTTAAAGCTTTTGCGTTACTTAAAAAAAGGTCAGGTGCTGACAAGTGGTGACATGAGGCTACAGCTTTATTGTGTTTATATTTGCACTTCTTCACACTATTACTATTACTTCTAAGAGAAAAGGCTTTTGTAGAGGAGGTAAGCACGCTAAATCAAACTACAAGTTGGAAGTTTAGTGGTGGTGACGCTGAAGTCATGCGACCATGGATTAGCTTGTTTTTAGCCCAACATTAGCTTTTTACTTCTGCCAATTGTATTTAATCATAAAAGAGGTGTTTGTTTGTGAAGATTACTGTGCTTAATAAAAAAGTATCATAAACTTTTTTTGTCGCAGAGTCTATTTTGTACAGCAATCCAAAAGCCCATCACTCACCAGAGCTAATACTTAATGCTCATATGACATAAAGGGTAAACTGACAGCACAGTAAAAACAACAGCATTATGAAACTTTCTGGAAGACCAGAATTGTAAAAATTAAAAAAAAAATTAAAAAACTATAAATCTTGATCAACTTTAAATCTCTAAAGAAAGTTTATGTCTTCAGGCTGAATGTAAATGAACACACTCATACAAAGAGCAACAAAGACATGGATATTCCTCTCTGTCAGTTGCACACACCCACCCAAGTCTCCCTGAGCTTTTCTTCCTTTTCCATCGTTTTGCTCCCCCCCTTTTTCACCCCCCTCCCTCCAATATTTAATTAAGCTATCAATTCTGCTATTCTGCCTGAATTTAAATACGTGTTTAGTGAAATTAGCTTGTAATAGCCCTCTTCAATTTTAAATCAAAGTATGTTAATCTGTGTTAATGTTATTAGTTCTTTCAACTCGTTTACTCTCCCTCCCTCTTCCTCTTTTCTTTCCTTTCCTCCCTTCCTCCCTACTCTCGCCTTCATCTAGCCCTCTCTAACTTCTGGCATTTGGAGGAAGTGAATGCAACACCTTGTTGTTCTGAGGAGCTGTTTGCTGGCATTTTCCAAAGGCCCCTGGAGAAAGTATGATAAGCTTGTGTGTGGGCACAGGTGTACTGTCTAATCTGCAGTAGACGTATATGGTCGACTGTGGGTGTGTAGAGACAGCGTATACTTATGTGTGTCAGTAAATCTCAACATATGTGTGTATGCCTGAATGGCAGGGTGGAGAAGCCTGTCTCCCTCTTGCTCTCTGTGTAAACATGCATGCCTGTGTGCCTGTGTAGAGTGTTATTTGCCTGCTGTGGTGTGCATTTTCAGTGTTTGTATGATTTATTTATTTTTTTTTATGATAAATGTGGTGACCATAACCTTTTGTCAAAATGTGGTAGGTGTTCACTTATTGTGACATAACTTTCTCGCTACTGTATAATAGTGGTAAAGCAACTTTCAGACAGAAATTATTTCCGATGGCTTACGCCGCACCATGATGGTTCGCGCACAGCTCAGCAAGGTCGCGCGAATGCCGCAAAGTTCAATCTAGTTGATTACCTGAACTTTCAGGTACAACTATTTGAACTTTGACTGCTGCATGCTGTAACGACCACCTGCGCGGCCAATAGAAACCGGGCATCCAGACAGGCATGGAAAGTAAACGGAAAGTAGATCTGAAAACTGGTTGCTGTGGAAAGGGAGCCCTTTCACAAGCCTAAATTCCCCAAGCTGCTGTCTCTACCTGAGGGCACCCACAGCCTCTTCTTGCTGCTCCACCTCTTCTTATTAGCGGGGCTAATGCTAATGCTTGTTTCTTAGCACTGGTAAGATACATCTCTGTTGCTGGCAACGATAGTCACTACAACAATAGTCTCTAGTGACATGCCCCGCTAGAAGTTTGTCCTCAGCAACTCCCCCGAACAGTGCGCTGAACCTGGCGGCAGGCGCAGCGCAAATCGCGTCCGTCTGAAAGCTGCATAACTGTCTGACTGATGATAGATCTAAGGGGGGGACCTGGGTTTTTTTTGTACTTTTGGCAGATCATAAAACCAGCTTTTCCAACCTTTATGTCTTCAAAACCTAGTTTTACTGATGATGTTAGAATAAAGACCAGATTTGGACTTGGGTTAGAGTAAAGCTTAAAGTTAGCGCTTAGAACAGCTGTAAAGTTTAGGGTGAGGAGTGCTGAGCAGCAAAAAGCATCTGGAAATTCTTCGCTTTTTACACTAATCTTTGTGTTCCTGTGTGTGTGTGTGTGTGTGTGTGTGTGTGTGTGAGAGAGAGAGAGAGAGAGAGAGAGAAAAAGAGAGAGAGAGAGAGAGAACATGTTTTTTTCATATTTGTGAAGTGGAGTGGGATCAAGGCCAGCAGTGAGTTTCGACAGCCTGTGTGCGAGCCAACACGTAAACCCTTGTAGCTCATAATGGCTTCTCAGGAACAGAGTGTGCTGCAGTAGGCATTACTGAAGCAAATCCTCTGTTTCTCTACCTCAAAGCCCTGCTTTTTTTCTCCTGCTTCGTTTTTTTTTTCCACAGCTTGACTACCTAGTCATCTTTTTGTTCCGTAGATTGAACTTTCAAAGGCGCTTTCATCAGTGTACAATTAAAATGAAGTGTATTAAATTTCATCTGTATCAAACTTTTCATGTATGTTGTAAGCGTTTGATGATGTCGTGGAGCTGATCCAGCTCTATGGTCACGTTTTAAGCTGTCACGTCACCTGGGCATTCATAAAAGAGGCTGAGGCGTGCAGGGAAGATTGTAGCTGACTCCTCCCACCCTGGACACAAACTCTTTGAGACACTCCCCTCTGGCAGGAGGCTGCGGTCCTTCAGGACCAAAACCTCTCGCCACAAAAATAGCTTCTTCCCATCTGCTATTAGCCTCATCAACAAGGCTAGAGAGCCCCACTGTTGCTGATCAATTGCACCAATCACCAGAAAAAATTCCTTGTATGTGAAAACATACTTGGCAATAAAACTGATTCTGATTCTGATTCTGATTCTGATAAAAAGAAATACAGCAGGTGTGATGCAACAAAAAACAGAGAGAGATAGCCAAGATAAGAGTATCTAAATGACCTTTAGCTCATTATGTTAAAGCCCCTGAAGGTGAATAAACCTTTTTGCCTTTTAGTGGAGTGTCAGTATAATGACTTCTCTTTCAGTGTTTCACTTTTCTGGTCAATAAAAGTGACCAAACAATGCCACATTGCACGCACCATTACATCGTAATCAGAAAGAATCAATAGACACTTAACCTCCAGTGACCTCTGGCATAGGAACAACATCACTTCTTCAGCACTTGGGAAAGACAATTTCAATCAATCTGTGAATGTATTCCACTGCTATTCTCTGTCCTTTGTGGTTGGACTCTTCCTCACTTCCTCCTCACCGTCCTCTCTGTGTGTGAACAAGACTTTCACCGCTCCTGTCTGCTGGCTGCACCTGTTCATGTCTGTGTGTAGGCAGGTGTGCATGTGTTCAAGCTTTGCACATGTACATGTGTGGGTGTACTTAGTTGGGATTACACGAATATGTGTGTGTGTGTGTGTGTGTGTGTGTGTGTGTGTGTGTGTGTGTTGCTGTGACACACAGCGGTCGTGCTGTCTGATGCATCTTTACCCTGGCTCCAAATCAAAAACACTTGTACTGTATCCCCTCAGGGAGCTAGGCAGACAGCGGAAGACTGGCAGCAGCAGACAGAGAGAAAGATGGAGAGAAAGAGAGAGCTGAAAAAGAGAAGAAAGAATGGATACAAAGGTGACAACATGAAAGGACAAGGAGATGCTTGTAAAGGGAGGGGAAGGAAGGGCGAGAAGACGAATAAGAAAGAAAATTTGAGGTGCAAAGCGTATTAAAGGATAGAGAATGAAAAGAATGGAGATAATAGGAGACTAAAAGAAAGAGGAGGGGAGAGGGAAGGTTACTGAAAAAAAAGAGGAGGAGAGAGTCTTCAAGGGAGGAGGTGAGACTGGGTCATATTGGTGCTGATCTGAGACATTTCCAATGTGCTGGTTCCTCGCTTCCCCTCACGTACACCACAGAGTGCATGTGTGTGTGTCTGCATCTCCTCTCAGAGCATGTTCACACTGAGCCAACTGAATTTAAAAAATGCATCATGTTTTCTGTGTTTTGGCCCCTCCATTCACACTGAGAGGATGCTAGATTTTTGAAAAATGGGTGAATGCGAAAACGCCAGCGTTGTGTTTTAGTGTGGAGGAGGAAAACTATGACACAAGCCTGGTCAGAAGCTGTGGGTCAAAAAAAAAAAAGTTATGAAGTCATCATCCCCCTTTCTTCAGTTGTGATGTTGGTATAATGTTAAGAGCAACTCACATAAACTCACTTCTGTTAAATTCTCCACATTTACCTAATACACACAAACATAATGGACAGATTGTCTACATGTTAAAATAAGTTATTACATGCCCAAAAAAGAATATTTGTGTCATTCTCTCTCCCCTCTCTTCCTCTATTTCTCTCCCCCCTTTCTCCAGTCATCTAATTTTATATTTTTCTAATTAATTCTCTTGATTCATTAGGGATGGAGGAGAGGCGAGGGGAAAAAAATGAGTAGGGAAGTGAGGGATGAGAGAGGAGTGGAGCATCTTGCCATCTGCATTTCTCCCCTGCAGGGCAAAACGATGAGTCTGTCTCTCCAAACTGCAGCGAAAGTACTTGGTGCACTGAAATAATAAAGAGGGGGAGGTAAAACAAGACGAATCAAAGGAGGGAAATAACTAGAGTGAACTCAGCTCAAGGCAGCCTGACCCTCCCCCTGCTTCTCCTCTAACCCCTGCTGTTTTCTCCTACCTTTTTTGTGCTTTGTGTTTCCCCCGTTTCTCCTCTTTCCTTCCTTCCACAGCATTTTGCATTTATGTCATGTTTTATTTTGAGATCGGCTCTGACAGCACGAGTGTTCAGACTGAGGCTGAATTGCAAAGAGAAGTGCACGGAGACATGGTGGGATGGACAGAGACGGCGAGCAGACGGAGGCAGAGAGAGAGATATATATATTTATAAAGAGAAGAAAGGCATTAAAGATTCAAACTGTGAGATGGAGGCAGACAAAACCTATGGTGACAGAAAAAGAGGGCGAGTTCCATGAAGCTTCTTGGCTCAAAAAGTTTAAAGAGAAATTTCATGTATTGTGGTGGAGGCTGGTATTGACTCTGTGTATTCAGACATCACAAGCTCTTTAGACTATATGCTTTTATTTTTGAAAGTCAGTGTGACAGTTGGGCGTATGAGGACTGCTTATCCTGTTCACTATTCTGTTAGATTTCTCTTTTTGTGTGACTTTTATTTCCATGGTAACATCCAATGCCCTCTGTTTATATGGGTATTCAGATGTATTCATGAAAAAGATATGGAGATGAATAGAAATAGCTCATTCAAATGACCACAACCAGGATATAAGCTAATATTCAGAACGTACTGTCTGCATATGAAAACACAATTGAGCTTTTGGGAACTGATGGAATCTCACATCAGTTTTCAGAGTCAGCTTCTCAAAAGTAATCACTCTATCTTATTATCATTATTGTCATTCATTTTCATTTTAATCACATTTAACCTCATATTTTATTTATTCATTTGAAGTTTGTTTTCTATTTGCATGTGTTTTCTTAAGTGGCAGTGTGTGAGCTCTCAGGGCCACCGTATACAATTAAAATCTAATATCCTACAATGGCAAAGTTATAAACAGTCCCATAATTGTACAGTCAATAATGTAAACTAAGAGTTTTACTCCATGTCCACGTCGCTCACAAGGATCCAGCACATTGTTGTGCTGTCAGAAAACAAGTTATTCCAGACAAGTAATGAGGTGAAACTGCAAATGTGTGGCATTTGCAGGGTGTTCAGCTTCCATCTCTGAAGAAAACTAATCTGAATGGAGCATATTCAAAAAATGCTTCTACTTTTTTTTTTGTTTTTTTGGCTAAAAAGAGTCCACATGTTTGTATGGCTAATTCAATGAGAGCATTAAATAGATTTGTTTCAGTTATAACTGAAGAAAGATATGGCCACAGGGTGCGGAAAATGAAACATTTCCCAGACCTTAAACAGACTAAACCTCAGACCCTATTTGACAGGTTTTGACTCAGGACCCATTGTGGAAAGATATTTCCAGTTATGTTGAAATAGTGATACATTATACTGCACAACTTGACACAATTATAAGGTGACAGATGTGAAAGGACCTGCATGATGAAAGAAGTGATTCTTATTCTGCATGGGGTACTGTTTAGTAAAGTCCCTGTTTTTCTATGCATGCTGTGAAGGACCCCTAAAGAGAATCTAGAGTCTCTGTGTCACAGATAACAACTGACAGACGTGGCAACTGTGCTGCTGCTGTTGCTAAGAGTCTTGTCACACAAGGACAGAGAAGGAGAAAGGCAGGCAGAACAGATTGGAAATGCACAGATTGGTATTCATTGTCCGATTGTGGTTCAATCAGCGCTGTCATACCCCTCTACCCCTGTGTACAAACACACGCACAAACTAATGTTACCCAAAAGAGAATGCCAAGTAGGGCTGGGTGGCATTTTATTTGTGTGTGTATATGTGTGTGTTGTGAAGCAGCTGTCAGAGATCTAAAGGTGCAGTCACCTAACAGGACATCCAACAGGCAGCTCAGAGAGCTGCTCTGTTGTTATTCTCAGTGGTTAAGGTCAGAGGCCTCATTGGAAACATAGTTTGATGAAGCACCGACAGAAGTCCCAACTGCTGATGTGCAGACAGGCTTGACAGGAAAAGTGGTCGTCATCATCTTTCAGGCAACAACAATTATATTTGTGTTTTCATGCTCTCCTTTTGTCTTTGTTTTGCCCTCAGTGGGATTTCTTTTCATAAAGCCTGTAATAACAGTCACATTCATTATTATGGTCCAAGTCATTATATTTGATTTCCTTGTTTCCTTGCAATGTTTATATGAATGGACGTGGACCCTCAGATTCCCCCTGACTGATGCCCTCTCTGCTGACAGACAGTTACATGTCTGAGTCTCATTCATGTCTGAAGATGACAAATGCAGCTAAAAAGCATTTGCCCAAGTGAACTGAGGGCTGTATTTAAGGGCTTTGAGCCTACTGGCCGCTGATCGACCTTCAGCAGCCTGGATGTTGCTGAGACATGGCATCACTGATGGTACTACTCACAGTGTAGTCACAAAGGGGCAGAGAGGTGCCTCGACAAGGCACAAAGGGACAGATAGACCGCCAGAGAAGGCAACTTGCTGTCAAGAAGGCATCAGTTTGTATGTAAACCATTGTGTTTCTTCTTCACAAGATTTACTATTCACAGTGTGACTTCTATGTATAGCCTCTGTGAAGTTGTTTTTCCTCATTACTTGTTTGAATTTCAGTGTTTGTGCGTGTATGTGTATATATGTGATCTGAAGTGAAGGCAATGACAGTGGGTTTTAACATGATAATAGCCTGTCGTATAAGCCGAGGAGCAACCATCTGCGAACTCCAGCTTTTTTCAAAACACTGCCTGTTTAAGATGCAGAAAGCCTTTGTCTTTAGGAAGGTCAGCGCTCTCTGCCTCTCTCACTTCTCTGCTTTGCAGCCAGCTAATGTGACAAACTGTTCTTGATGCTTGGTGACGTAAAAATGTTCGGGAGTGTGGGTGTGAGGAATGGATGCGGGAGAGAGGGAGAGAAAGAAAAAAACAAACAAACTTGAGGGCACAAATGTGAACATTAGGAGAGAGGGAGAGTAGATGGAATAGAGAGAGAAAGAGAAAGGAGCGACGGTTGCTTGCTTCTCACAAACGAGTGTTTCAGTTACATATTTTTAATCAGATCCACACACGAGTAGCTCACATCATGGAGGCAAGTGAACATGCTCACTGCTGATGGCCCATCAGGGGCTGCTAGTGAAGACACTGACCTAGAAAGAGATGATCTGACCAGGCGCTAACTCCCAAGTGAATACTCTTCTCTTCGTGTGTGTGTGTGTGTGTGTGTGTGTCTTCTGTCTCCTCTTTTTCTCTATGGTTCTCCCTGTATGGTTTCTTTCTTTTTTTTCCCCCTCTAACTCTACACTTCCCATAAGGTATAAATGAGATTCTGTGCAGCCCCATGATGAACCTGTTTCCTGCGTCAGTGCACACTAGGCAAATAAAAACACACGTTTCCTTCTGTCTCTTTGTATTTCGTTTCTCAGCTCACCTGTTTCTCACCTTTCCTGCTTCATGTGCATTACACATAAACTCTCTCCATACCTCTCAAAACCAAGTCTTGCACAGATGGATGATCATCACAGAGCAAACTGGTAAGAGATAGAGAGAAGAGGGGAAAAAGGGACGACAGGCGGGGGGAAGGAAATATCATTAGCATAAAAGAAATAACTTGTGGATTGCCTCAGGTGATTGCTTTCTTGCCAGTGGCTGCACTCTTTTATTTTGTTTGTAGAATCTTATTTATGGATAAAATGGAGATGGAACACGATCTGGCTTTGACGTCTTTCCACACAGTCACACATGCAAACACACATGAGTTCATGCACCTATACATTTAACATCTTTTGACGGAAGTCTTGACCTTGACTAGCTGATTGTCTTTGGATGATCAATCCTTCGACCTTGACAACGTATGAATGAAATCAACTTAATAAAAAACATCAACTCAACCTTGTGCTCTATCTCTAGTCCTGAATCCAATAGCAAAGCTATTACCAGCCAATAAAAAAAAAAAAAATTAAGAAGCAAACCTTATTATTGCTGATTGTGATTGGATTTGTATGAATGGTAAAGCAATTCTTTTTCAATGTTCACACTGGCATTCATTTTAAGTTAAAAGGATTTTTTATTATGGTTTTGCTGTCATTAAAATGGATGAACTGCATTTTATTAGAAATGGCTTCTGCAAAGCTCAACTTTCTTTTTAAGAATGAGTCACATTAAACTTTTAATTTTCTATGTAAGGCCCTGTTTTTTATTTGCTTGTGTCCAAAAGCTGAAAAAATAAATGTGAATGACATGTAGACAAACCAAACAAGTAGGACTAAAATTCTTGATGAGCCCTCTTGTAAAGAAGAATAATTACTTTGAATATTAATTTTGATCAGTTTAGACTTAGTGGAAGGACAAAACCCAAATAAGGTAAGTTTTGAGACAGTAAACAAAAAGGCATTTACATTTAAATGTTTAGAGATGGCTGAAGGAGCACTCCAGACATCATGAGTAACATTTAATGATAAAATCAATTCGCGGATATGTCATCCTGTTTCTTGTTAAATTAAATATGAATCTCTGAGAGCACTGGCATTTTCTAGATCTGGGCTAAAAGGCAAACCTAATTTATTTAATTTGTTGTTCTGATGTCATGAGTGAATCACAGTGGATCAAGTTTGGACTAAGGCCTGTGCAGAGGCACTTCATGTGCCCCTCCTGATTTCATTTACACATACATGCTCATACTCCATTATTGAATGTCTCTGTGTTTGGCAGGCTTCAGACCCTGTTTCCTGGGTTGTTTATGTTGTGATACACCCTGTATGCCTGTCACCAGCTTTGCTGTTTCTGAAAGGGAGAATGCAAGTGTGCGTCTGCAAGTTTCTGTGTGTGTTTGTATTTGTGTGTGCCTGTCTCTCTGTGTGGTGTTAGCTCTTGAGAGCTAAAAGAAGATGCTGATTGGCGATAACCAGTGTGAATGACTAATTAGAGCTGGTGGCAGGCAGAGAGACTGCCTCTGCCACTTCACTGTGAATGGGCCTTTGATGCTGAATCCAAGCCCTCTGTGTTCAAGTAACACACACACAAACACACAAACACACACACACACACACACACACACACACACACACACACACACACACACAGATACTCATGCAGATGAAGATGAAGAGGATGCACTTTCAGGCACACATATTGACCTATATTCACACAAATACATGTCCAAGAACTGGCACACTTTGGTCCTTATCAGGCCTATTGAATTGACAAAGCCTATTTAGTCCAGTTGTAATCAGGCCTATTCTATTCTGTTCTGCTCCATTTGAGTCAGTTCTACTCTCTGTAATCTAGATTCCCTCCACACAATGCCCCGTCCTCGTCATACTCCACCGTCCACTGTGTGTTTACCCTGTTACACCACGTTTACCACGCTGTCACACTTGAAAACTGACAAAAGCATCCTCCATGATTCACTTTCCCTGCTCACTTACTCTAAATGAATCCTGAGATTTTAATCTGTGACACTCACAGTCACAGGGGAGCTTCTCTGACCTCAAAGCTGCCACCACGTGCACCATGTGTATGTCATCTTTTTCCCGTCAGTTGCACTGAAGGGAAATGACAGCAGATTGGCAGAAACAAATAATGACTCTTTAAATATATAATCATTGATACATTTTGCCTCAGGATATCTCATATGTCTTCGCTGACATTCTTGTCCACATTGATTATAAATGAACTGATTGATTGTGACATTAAACCCATGTTATGTGGGCAGCAGCTGAAAGCAGAGCAGTTTTTTCAGGGCTTGGCATGGGTTCATATGGAGCTCAAAGGTAGCACGGTGCTACCTTTGCCAAGATGATGAGGCATTCTAAGAACAACTGGGCCAGCTGCACAAAAGCATACATGCACTTTGATAGATGCTTAGAACAAAAGCATCTATAAGCAAGGGCAAATTGCCTTAAAAATGATCCTAAAGGTGTCAGTGTGTGGCATTTTACCATGTGTAAATCAGTGCAATGGAAAAATTGTACAAGACTTATTGGTATCAACAATGAAAATCTAATAACGCATGACAAAATCATTTAACACTGTAGTGGAAATGTGGGGATTTAGCAGCTGTGGGACAAAAGTAATTTCACCTTTTACTTATTTGGAAACTGTTATCTCTCTTTCTCTCTCTCTCTCTCTCTCTCTCTCTCTCCCTCCCTTTTTCCCTTTCTATGCTGAACACACACACCCGACCCGAAAAAACACAGACACACACGGACAGCACTGCAAATACCCAGCTGTTACACCGCTGCTGCTTCTGCTGCTCTACTTCGACAGCAGCACGTAATGTGTGGCTCACACTGCCCCCAGTAGGCTTCAGTGAGTAGTGCCTCTCAACCTGACAAGGCCAGCTGCTGCAGCAGCAGTAGCAGCAGCACTCGTGACTTCCCTGCTGTGAGATGACGCAATGTAAGGCTAGACAACAGAACTGCATACAACACACAACAACTTCTCACAACACTGATATGATAGGAAAGACAGAGATATGATTAAGATACATGATAAATGAGTTGATACTGTTATTTGTAAAGTTATTGTGCTGTAATCTCATTTTATTGTACAGATGTATAAATGTGTAGATGGATAGATAGATAGATAGATAGATAGATAGATAGATAGATAGATAGATAGATAGATAGATAGATAGCACAAATGAATAATAGCACATGAATACACATACACACACATAAAAACACACTTAAACACAAAATATGACAGAAGAATGAAATTACCCTCAACAGACCACATTACAATCATTCTTTATCATCTCAGCCTTCATTCATCCATCCATTCATGATGACGTGTGTGTGTGTGTGTGTGTTTGTGTGTGTCCGCGTGTGTGTCTGCGGTGTGTTAATGTGATATGACTTGGCTGGGCCGGCAAACCACAATGCAATCCAACAGCCATGATCTGTGGCATCCATCAAACCACACACGCACACACACATGCGCCCCCCGTGCACACAATTACACTCACACATTTAGAGTACTTGCCATCTTGATCTGAGTGCAATCCAGGAGAGGTTGCCAGAAAGAAAGGTCGAACCGCAATCACTCATACGACACACACACATGCACACTCAAGCACGCACAACCATACAGCATGCACCTGCTCCTCAGTATGTATTGGAGAGGTAACAGTAAATCTAGGCTTCCAGGACAAAGTAAATTTATACCTGAGTTATGGTTCTAAAAACACACACAAATTAGACCGCTGGCTACACACACACACACACACACACACACACATTCATTCCTACACAAGGCCTGATGAGGTCCTGTATCCTGTTTAAAAGATGCTATGAGGGATATTGAGGGGGGTCAGTGTCTTCAATTAGAAACTGTCACACCCTCCCCACATGTCAAAAATACAACAGTGCTGAAATGGTTCAAGTTGTTTTATTTTATATCACAATTTCAACTTTTTAACTATTAATCTGCAGACAGGCTACAAAAAAATATAAGTGTGGGATGAGCGGGGAAAAATCATTTTCTGATCCCATCTAACCTCTAATCATTTTGATTCAGTCCCTAAAGTGTATCTGTGATCTGGTGAATTCAGAGTGTGGTGAAATGAAACTGCTATTTATGTTAATACGAGCTCTTTAGAACTGTTTTCAGAGCCTCTTTACTGGAGTTCAGTGTAGGCATCAAATGGAAACAGAGTTCAAATGAGAAAAAAAGTTTGTGAGCAGCAGTGGTTGAGAACCCACTTCTAAAACCATATATACATTGAAACCCACCACAACCTTCTCGATGTTTTTTTTTTTTTTTACTCTTGTATTTTTTTTTTTTTTTTTTTTTCTGTGCCTCCTCGCTGGACTGGAACAGTTAGACATTTTGAAAAATATTCATACTAGCTTTCTTGCAGAAGAAAGTAAGTATATCTCCCTGTTCAAAATGAAGCTGCAGCCAGGAGACGAAAAAAACGTATTTTCCAAAAGTCTGATTATTCCTTTAATCTTAGTCCTTTGGGATTTTACTGTTCTTCAGTCTATTCAGGGCATCAGCTGGCTGTTATGAGAAAAGAAACATTTACGGCTGGTTCAAGCTGCCTTGATGGCAAGTAGCCTTTTCTTTGCTGCAGTGTCCTGAAGTGCTAGACAAAGCAACATGCTCTGTGGATGAACTTGACCTCTGACCTTCCTGTGGAGGCTGACGAGCAATGCTAATTTCCTATGGAGATCAATAAAGCCTCAGTTAGGAATATTTCTGGATATTCAGCTCAAAAGAAGCAGGTTTAAATCCAGCTCAGTGACCTTTCCCACAGGTCTACAGGTATTGTCTTCCTCCCAGCTTTCCTGTCGTTCAACACTGTTTATCATTTAAAAATGTAACGCAATGAAACCAAATGTACTAAAAAGAGAGAGAGAGGAACCGTGTGAGAGAAAATGGGAGCCAACAAGGAGCTGTTGTCATTGACAGACAGAAGGAAAACACATGGGGAGGCACAGAGAGAGAAGATGGATATGTTGAAAGTTTGACAGAGACAGCAATAGATGAGGAGATGTGGATGTGGACGGACGAAAAACACTGAGATACTTTGCGTTATTGTGTGAATATGCGTGTGTGCGTGTGTGTGCTCATTTAAGTGTGTGTGTGTGCCACTGTTCGCTGAGTCCTCTTATTTGAGAGTGATTAGTCAAAGCCCTGTGTTTGACACAATGAGATCAACCCAGCTGAGGAGAAGGCATACATTACTGTTCTAGGCCATCACACACACATGCACGCGCACACATACACACACACACACACACACAAGTACAATGAGACACACACATGAAGGCATACACAGATAGAAGCACAGAGGGAGAGATGCAACAGTGACGCCAAAGCCCACGAGGGTATGCAGGTGTTTTGTCAATCACACACACACACACACACACACACACACACACACACAAACAAGTGTGCACAAACACACACAGTCTCTTGTTTTGTGGTTGTTTCAATATCTCTTCTTCTCTGATATCTGGTTTTCCAGCACCCTCAGCCTCTCTCTCTCTCTCTTCCCCCCTCTCACTTTTCCCTGTTTCTCCCTCTTTCATTTCCCCCGCCCCTCCATAACCTCCTCCACCGCCGACTGACTCCCGCGCACCCGCTCTGTTTCCCTTCTTGTCGTTTACCTGCTTAAGCTGCCTCCTCCAATGTCTTGTCATCCTTTTGTTTTCATCTGGGAGCAACATTTATCCCCTTCACCCTCCCTCTTTCTATCAACACTTTCTTCTCCTCCCTTTTCCAAACCTCTTGTCAACCCCGAGTCACACACTCCCCCGTCTTCTCCGCTTGCTGCCCAGTGGTTATCCAAGTCAGTTTACCTAACTGCCTGCCTTTCTGTATTACTCTGAGGAATGAAGTAAGAATGAAATTTCTGCCTGTTCCTGTGTTTGGTTTCTCTGCTTCCATGCCTCCTCTCCCTGCCTGTCTCTCCCTCTCTCCTTTCTCTTATGTAAAGGTCACCATAGTGTGTTAAGTTCAAATTAAGTTCAAGCCCTGCAGAAGTAAGTGTACAGGCTGGTGTGTGGAATTGTGTGCTGTGGCATGTTTTCTGCATTTTTGCGATGATGTAAATGAACATTTGAAATCTGTCAGAACGTTTGACTACAAATAGTCTAGTATCCTTCATTTGTTCGTTTACCAACCTCAACTGTAGCTCAGCGTGCATGTCCTCAGATATGAACACTCATTGATGTCCTGATTAGTTACTCTTAGTGCTCTAATTTCCTCTGTGATCTCAAATCTCCTGTTCAACAGGACACTTGTAAACAACTCCTCCTGGTGACAGAGGGCATAGTGTAATGCATGCTAAAAAAAGGAAAACAATGCCACATTATACCATAGCAGCCATATACCATTGTGCAGGCTGCACAAGGTCAAGAAGGTTCTTTGAGGGGTCAACAATCTCAATCACTTCATCTTTTGATTAGAGAAATTGATTTATGGTCAGAAACTAAACTGAAATTGATGGAAAATGCATATGTGAAACAGACAATCAACTCTCATAGATGTGTGTATGTGATGCATGTGATAGTGTGAAATGTGTGCATGTGTGTATATGTCTCAGTGCCACAGAGGGATGTATGGATTTTAGCTGCCTCACTGCCTAAGTGGGACACTCAAAATAGCTCCTCAGGCCTCGCAACAAGGACACAGTCTTCTGTAAATTACCATGTGAGTGTGTGTCTGGTTCTGAGCTTGTTCATGCATAGTTGTGTGTTGGCTTCTTTACAGTACCCACCTATGGTTGTGCGTGGGAGCGTGTGAGCATTAATGCCAGTCCACCTGATATTATTTTGCGTCAGGTGTTCCTCACAATCTCATATCACTCCAGTGTGGCTGAAGTAATGCTGGGGCGTTTAACAAGCAGAAGCTACTTTACTGGAAAGGAATCAAGTGGAGAAACTAACAGATTGTCCGAATGGCATAGAGTTACAGAGAAGCTACAGCAGCACTGCAGCAAGCATGGCAGAAAAGGGGCAATGAGAACAATCTTTAATATTTATAGCTGTGGCCCGAGGTGTAGCTGCACAGGGAGTGAGGGTTACATATAGTACACGCAGTCACACCTGGGAGAGGCCCTGTGTGGTCACACTTTTCTCCTGCAGGTTACACAGCAAAGCCAGTGGAGTGGTCAGTTCAGCAGCAGAGAAATGTGGCATTTGTGCAGCATACGTTTTCTTCACCATCCCACAAATTCAACCTTCTTTTGAACCTTTGAGGTGAGAGTTTGTTTCTCTAAACTTCAGACTTGTGTTGCGATGCTTTGCATAGGCTGTCTACACTAATTTGTGCAGCGGATCAATTAACATCAAAGGCTGTAATGCAGTTTTAATAGCCTCCTAGACTGTTCTTGCTATCCAGATTTGCCTGAAGGGCCAACACATATATTCAGTGTTTGGACATTTTTGATTTTGGTTTTAATTAACACATTTTTTTTTTGTATTTGTTTTGTATCCTGTTAACAAAGTGGTACATAATTTAAGAAGGCAAATCCATAGTATATGCATGAAACTCTACATGCATTTTTTTACTGAATTAATTAACTCTCAATGAAATCTATAGATTCCAACCATCTGCACAAACTCTGTGTGAACATTGAAATCATCCTAGTTTCATAGAATAAATATAAAGAGCATCAGACAGCTTCCATTGTCAGAAACTATTAGTATACTATTAGGATTTGTCCACTTGCGCTGCCAGCACAGCAGGACAAAAAGCCTGGCTCTTCTATTCATCCCTCCTCCAACAAATCACACTGATTTATGTCCTCTATTGCGTGCCTGACCACTCCAACCCACTGCTTTTGTGTGTGTGTGTGTGACTGAATCAAACAATATGTGTGGAAAAGTTTTAGCTCAGCCATCAGTGGAGGTTTACAAAAAAGGGCAAAATATGAGAGGAAAACACAACAAATAAAATCAGAGTTCAAAGGCTGAGGGCTTGTGTGCATTATCTGAAAGTAATGTCTATGCGGGGGGGGGGGGGGGGGGATTAGTGATGTAGAACATACACAATGTACATGAGTTCTCAAAGTAGGCATGACTGAGCAGAGAGTTCAACCGCTCTCCCTCAAATGCACTGACTGCCCTGAATTTACTTCTCTGTTTCTATCACATTTTGTCTCTGTTTAGTCACACACATTTGGACACATTTGTGCGCGCAAGTTTATATATTGTAGTGATAATTCGGTTGCAGTGGTTTCTAATGAATGTGAAACCTATAGTGATGACATTTTCTTCTTGCTGACATTTCTCTGTTTTTGTCAGTTAAAGAAAAATGTCAATTATGTTTCTGTTGTGTGCAGCAAAAATAAACTGATGTAAGCAGAATGACTTGGAAAATTTGTTGCAAGCCCATTAAAAGCTGAAAGAGTAGACAGGGGAGAAAGTGATGGACCAAAATAATTTAATGACCTAAATGGCAGAAAAAAAAATATTAAACTTGATTAATGTACAAATGAAGTGAGAAGGAAGTTAAGGCTGGGAAACTGCAGACAAAGAGGGAATAAAAACAATCCACATATCGCACACTCACCCACACACACACACTCTTGACTGTACAGCTGTGTTGATGTCGGCTCTGTGAGCTGTGTGATATCCAGACTTGCCCACAAGGCCCGGTGCATCCTGGGACATATGCAGAGGCGGTGACGTGAGATGGGGCGCTTCTGGTTTGACCAGGGCTCTGCTGCATTTTACTCAAGTATAAAAAAGAATCACCACGGTCGTGTGGAAGCCTCACTGAGCGTCATTCAATCGCGCATTTTATTCACACGTATGAGCTGTTTTCATTTTAAACTGGCCTGCACATTTACAGCAGATTCATAATGTTTTTTTTTTTTTTTTTTTTAATCTCATAAAACTTCTCCGCTTTAGTACAAACAAATGAACCATACATCCTGAACTACTATGGTCAGACTCACTTCACACATGTATTTGTAGAACTTGTTTTTAGGGTAGATGCAAAGTTTTGATTTGATGAACTTATCGGCTTTTCTATTTTTTCAAATATGACTGAAAGAATAAACTTTTTTTTTTAAACTTGACTATTACACACAGTAAAACTCATACTGTGCACTCATTGTGCAGTAAATATATGACATTTGACAACATAAAATATCACTCCTTGCCTGCAAATACTTAGAAAACCCAATTAAGATTTTAAAGACATGCTCCAACATGTTTTGTATAAATGCACCTTTAGAGTGCACAGTGTTTAGTTTATTTACGCAGCACAAATGTGCATCACCATCAAATGAATAAAATCATATGAAAGAATGAAGAAAAATATATCAAATAAAAACGAAAGTAAAAATTAGCTCTGTGCTAATCTCAGTGAAGACAACAGTTCTGTCAACAGTTGTCTTTGACAGCCTTTCCAATGGTAAAGAAGTTCTAACATGTTTCACATTGCACTTGAATTAACAATGTTGCAGATTTTTCTGAATGAACCCCACTGTCATTGAGAGTTTTCATCAAAGAAGGAATACAATAAATTCTTAAAAATAAAAGCTCTTATTTGAATGATGGCCAAGTCTCAAATTAAAGCTGGAGGCATGCCCAGCATAAACAAATAAAGGCTGGTCCTGAAGTGCAAAGACAAATGACTAATGTGAGTTGTGTTGTGTGAGCGGTCAGGTGTCAGCTCTACTCACACTGACGGGCATACAAAGATCAAACAGGATACATGGGGCTAACAGATTGATGATTGTTGGGACAAAAGTATTTATATAATACAGTTCAGTGTTCTATTTTAACTATTCAGTGTTTAGACAGGATCTATTGCTCTTTAGGGATGACTAATGAGTTATTTTAATATTGTTTATTTATATATATTGCTAGTGATTTTTAATACTATCCAAAGCGCTTGTGTGTAATTATGGTCCCAAAATCCCACAGATGAGGATGATTCTACCATGAAATGTTAACATCTGTTATGAACCAGCTTCTGTGATTTGACAAACAGTATGC
This sequence comes from Trachinotus anak, assembly GCF_046630095.1. NCBI lineage: Eukaryota > Metazoa > Chordata > Actinopteri > Carangiformes > Carangidae > Trachinotus > Trachinotus anak. The sequence continues at coordinate 16,559,969 of NW_027273854.1, forward strand.
AATTGTATTTTGGTTAAATGGTCGGTGGGTTTAGTTATCGAATAGCACAGCAAATTATATTCTTACTCACCCTCCCCGTGAAATATTAATGCTGTCTGGAGGAGGCTTTAAAAAATACAACCACAATACAAAAAAAATGTATAGTGTCAGAACAGCCAAGAGTTGTAGTTGTATTTGTTGTAGCTGTTTTGTTGTACCTCCTCTTTTCCTTTTTGTTCCTGGTACTGCTAAAAGCAGCACTTTCAGCAACCCTCACATGGCTGTTGTGGGTCTCATCTAAATTGCAAAGTTTATCCCAAACCATCTGATTCCCTCTCAAGATTTTACCTTGAAGGAAACTGAAGTACAGGAATTTATCCACTTACACCTTACTGATCCTCTGCTGAACCAGTCATACCAGATTTGTGCTGTGCACCTGAACATTGGTTAAACCCACAGAACAGTATTTTAACATCTGGTAAAGATTCCAATGGCTCACAATACACCAAATATGACAGAATAAAATTTGGGGAAACATGTAGATATACAATGAAGCACAAGACATACAGAATATTTCCATTTGAAGGAAATGTGCATTTATTAAAACATAGGGTCTTGAATTTGAATATTTCACTCAGTGTAAACGTCATATAGCTTCAATGAACAGCTGGAAGAAGTTGATATAGAATATATAATACTATGTAATAATCTTTTTCCAATATTAAAGCTACTTACAGGAGCTACAGTATTTTTAAGTTTTACTATTGGTACATAGCCAATTTTAGCATTAACATCTGTTTACTTACCAACTTGCTTGTAGAATATACAAGACCAGGGGTTATAATACGTCCACTTAGCTATTCAGGGCAGACACTACAGCGAGTCACTATTGGAAAGTGACAAGACCGGGCTGACCAGACTAGGGCTAGCTGGTTAGCCTGCTAAATTCAGTTGAAGAAAAGAAGTGTTAGAAATAGAAGGAAAACGAGATCGTTAGTGTTGATTTCACCACTGGAGATAGCTCTTGGTGAGTAAGGGAATGAAGCTTGATGCTGACCTCGCAACATTTCTTTTAGACTGGTGTTAATGCTAATTCTGGCTATGTATCAATAATAAAACTTACAAGTTGCTCCTTTGAGTGAAAAACAAGGGGAAATGTATGTTTAGTATTTGAAAAAAGGCAATAAAAATTATTTACAGCACAATAGAAAGACACAATAATAGCCTAACTCTTCTAGATATTTGTGAGAATCCTGAAGGTGGTCACTCAAGTATACACCAGTGATAGCCAGTTTGAGAGATGAATGACATAAAAGGATAAAAGAAGCTGACTGTTTTTTTTTTTATTTCCAAAAGTTAAGCTTGTGTACGCCTACCCTATGGTTTTTGATGGCCTGCTGAAATAGAAGAAACAGTGTTGGCCATGTGTGTCCATGAATCACAAGCTGTGTCCCAATTCAGGGACTGAATCCTTCAGAGGCTTCAATTGAAGACTGACTGCATCACAGCGACGCAACTAGGCTGTCCCATTTTTGAGGTCTCCTTCAAATGTGGCTTAAAAATGTGGCCTTCATGTCCTGGTCAAAGAAGGCTCCAGCAGGGGGATCCCTAATGGCCCAACCTATCCCAAGACTCATTGCCCAGGGATTATACTTTTAGGTAAGTACTGGGTTTGAGCTCAGTTGAACAGCTAATAGTACATCTGTTAAAAAAAAACAAGGGTCTGAAACCCTAAAGATTTTGTAAAAGAAAGATGCCAAAGTTGCTAGGCGACACAAGTGCTGCTTTGTGACGCAATAGTAAGGCCAGGCAGAGCAGGGGATTCAAAGTAGAAATCCTCCATAGGCAACACCATCTTATTTCAGTCTGGCCTTCGCAGTCTACGATGCTTCAAAGGCCACATCTTAGAAATGTGTCCTCCGAAGGATGCGGTCACTGAATTGGGACACTTTGATGAACTGTCACTTCAAAACTGAACAATATTTTGTTTTATATGAGAAGACTAAAAAAAAAAAAAAGAAATTATGTTGTCTTTAAGTGCATCCACAATATAATCCCATTTCAAAAAGAGCTGAAAGAGAACTGTTTTAAGTGAGATGTAGAGCTGAATTGAAAGTTGATCCATCCCTCTGTCTGAGAATTTGCTCTTCTCCCATCCATCTCCATCCACTAATACCAGTTCAGATGCTCATTTTGCCTGCAGACATTCAGACTTTTAATAATGTGAAGCAGTGGATTTACTGTCTGTCACTGCAAGCAGTAAATTTTTAATCTGTGTGCACCAGTAAAGTGGAGGCTTAGAATAGAGAGGTAGACTGTGTGGTGGTAAATGTGTAGGCAGAGCAGCAGAGCTCGCTTCTTTAATCAACTGTGTTGACCTCAGTTCAGTTCAGTCACACTGACAAAACCCATTAGCCAACACATGAGCACAGCCAACACACACGCACACATAGTGCATCTATACAAACTATTATACACACTTAAAGACATACAAACAAGGATACACTGTACACAAGCTTACAGTACACAAACAGAAACACACAAACAGTGATTAAAGACATAACACTGGAGTCAGCAGAATCACTCTTTAGACACAAGAGGGGTGAGTCAGTAAGCCAAATACCACATACTCACACACAGATGCACACAAACACACACACCCATATCAGGAGGGACGTTGAGTCATAACCACCTGGAAGTCCCATGAGGTAAAAAGAAAAGATTTGTGCTTTGTATGTAGTGTGTGTGTGCGTGTGTGTGTATATGTTTATATGTGTTTGTGTAGGTACGTTTGTTTTTGTATCTCAAATCTCACAGACTCTGCCCTATAATTATTTGCTTTTAGGCAGAGACTTTACTCCTTGAAAGACTAATTGAAGAAATTGCACCACAATTCAATGGTTTACCTAGTGAAGAATACAGGTACTCAGGTACAGTGCGCATCAATACATCGTATGTGTGGCTGTGCTAATGTAGCCTGTATTACAGTGTCTGTCCCTTAATTGTGCCTAGTGCCTTTTCAGACCTCTGTGTGTTCCACACTGGCATTTTGCTGGTATTTGGAGAGGTCATGCATAATCAACTCAGCCCACTGACTAAATGTGTGTGTGTGTGTGTGTGTGTGTGTGTGTGTGTGTGTGTGTGTGATGCTTGTGTGTGATGCTTGTGTGTGCAAATGTATGGTTGTGTTCATGCAAAGAGAAGTGATAACATGGAATTAAAGTTGTTGTGATTTCAGTTGAGATTAATGCAAATGCGTCTAACTTTTGAAGAAATTTCCTGCTGATGTTTACTTGCATACAACGCCATGATTTCCACCCATGTGCCCTAAAAAAAGTGTTTTGAATTTGCAAACTCAAACATGAGAGCATTAATGCCTCCACAGATAAATAGCTGCAGTAACTTTAGAAGCATCTCGAATCATCCACATACAAACTGGCAGCTTTACTGTGTCCAGTCAAAAAGTTCTGTTCATGCCTGTGACAGCTGATTAGCTCAAATGAAATAACTAACTAGAAACACCGCCTCGTGGTTGTATGCCTCTGCCAAGTTGCAGGAAATATGGTCACATCTGCTGTTCCTGATATACAGCATTGAATAATGGCCAGAGGTGTTTCTGCAGAACATTATGATGTCACAGGAAAGTCATCATTTTATCCTATTAGACATTTGTGTTAAATTGTGTCATTATTAACCTATACCCATTTACAGGGTCATGGCAACTTTGACCTTTGACTTTTGACAACCAAATTCTAATCAGTTCATCATGTGAATGTTTGTACCAGTTGTAATGAAATCCCCTCTGGCCATTTCTGATACATCACATCCACAAAAACATGAGGTCACCATGACCTTGAACTTTGACATTTGGCCACAAAAATCTAATCAGTTCATCTTTGAGTCCAAGTGAATGTTTGTGCCTAATTTGAAGAAATTCCCTCAAGGTGTTACTGAGATATGGTCTTCACAGGAATGGGATGGATGGATGGCCAGACGGACAACCTGAAAACATAATGCCTCTGGCCCTGGCTGTCACCAGTGCAGAGACATAAACACACTTTTGTGGGTGTAAAGGGCTGCTAACTGGTGAAGTGCAGACAGTGATGAAGCTAAAAGGCATTTGAAAGGAGAACACTTTTCAGCTATCTAAAATACCAACAATCATCCAGGGAGAAATCCATCTCTGAACCCTGAAAGAACAGAACTCAAAACATCCACTAGACAAGTTGAGCTCTGAGAACAGACACAGTCTTCCAGGCATACTCTGATCACATTATTTAAGGCTATGGGTTTGATTGGACCAAAGCCAGCAGGAGCACAGCTCCATATCCGCAGGTCCGAATCATCTTCCACTGGAGCTCAGCTCAGCTCAGTTCCTGGTTGTAAGCTACAAGCTTCTCTATGAGACAGATATACAAGGAGGGACCATTAAACCTGTTAAAAGTGCTTTTTGTATCCTGCTCATGTTTTGTTCCCATGTCTCATGTCCTGCCCAATCAATAGTGAAGCAGATAAAAAACTTCAGCTCCATCCACTAATTTTTCACTCAGCTTCTCTTTGATGATGCAGCTAAACACACATACAATACTCTCTATTGTAAGATAAGGACAGATTTACTTTTTGATGAACTTCTTACTGGCTTCTTTATTATGCTCTTTGAAGCATAATAAAACCATTTCTCATATAGAAAACCTTTTTTTTTTCTGTTGTGTCACTTTAACTTCTATTTTTTGCGACTACAGTTCAGTGCAACATGCTCAGATCTATTCTCTTTGGGCTGTCAAACAACTCTCTTAAAAATTCGAAGTAGAAGAGGCAAGTTGAAGGGCAATTGATATGAATGTGAAAATTTTACCCCTTCACTATGAAATAATTCTTGAAGTATCAGAGAGTGGATTTGTCCTCTAACTCGGATTCTCTCTACAAACACTTGACTGTTTGAATTTTGCGAAGACTGGCACAGCTGTGTTTAGGATGTCTCTGAGCTGATTGCTGCCTTGACTAATGACATATCGCTTGTGATCCTAGACAGCTCTTCCCTAATCAGTGGCAAAAATACAGAATGTACAACATAGAGTAACAACACTAGTCTATAAAAAGCTTGATACCAGCAAGCTCTCGCTGCCTCCCATCGCAGACATCAAATAGCTGATAAACAAACAAGTACACAGCACAGGAAAAATAACTGCAAATATTTGCTGCAAGATATTTATAACTACTGTTGAATTACTGATGTGAGGACTCCTGCAGAACTGGGTTTCAACTTGCTCATAAACTCACTAATTCACAATTATCAGGCTGCAGATTCCCCTGCAGGGGGAGCTGCTGAGTGATTTATGCATGCAAGCAAGCAAGGAAAGGAAAGCAATGGCGATTTAGAGCTGTGGCTGGAGCATTGACATACATAGAAGCAACAGGTGTAACAGCTGTATTTCTTAAATTAAATTTTATATGGTTAAATTAAAGTTTAAAGTTTCTTTGTGTTTTTGAGCTTTTATATTTAACATATTTTAGTAGTTGGCCCTGTGGTATTTGGTGAATTTTCATCATTCCTGCAAACCAAGAAAAACAGATTTGATTTGAAAGTGACAATCATCCATGAAGATAAAGCTTTTTTTGTGGCCACGGGAACTCCTGTTCTTTTATGTAGAGATTTGAAATTATCAGATAGGCTACGCTAACAAAAAACTAAATATTGCTAAAAAGCTATACAATGTGTATATTTCTGTTTGTTTTGGAGGTTTATGGTGAAGCCAAGGTGTGTAAAATGCTACTTTTTTTTTTATTACAGTTCCTTTCTTGAGTATGTGTTGTTGAGGAGGATTTGCGTGTGCATATGGGCGTGTCTGTGTGTGTGTGTGTGTGTGCGTGTGTGTGTGTCTGTGTGCGCATGTGCGTGTGTGTGTTTGTGTGTTGCAGATGGCTAGAGGAACCGGCAGCCAGTGGCAGTGTCAGAAAGCATCTCATCAGGGATGGGGCGGAAGAGCGGGGGAAGGGAGGGAGGAAAAGAAAACAGAGGGGTGGAGATGAAGGAGGCATTGCTGGGCGGAGTGCAGAGCAGCCTCCTCATCTGTTTCCTACTGTACATGCCTCCTTGTTTCCTGTTTCCTTGCATGCTAAAGCTATCCTCCAAGATGATCTCTCATTTCCAGACCTGTCTGAGAAACACTACAGGAAACACTTCTTTCTGGCTGTGATAGCTGTGCTATACTGCTGTGTTCATATAGTGTGAGAGGCTCTGGACAGCAAATGTTTAAAACTTTGTTTGTTCTCCATCTGTGTATAATAACATCAGGCTCAGCTTGTTGCCCGTGGCTACAATTTTTGTTTTTAAGGAACCGAAGCAGAACACAGCAGAGCTCGCTCTATATGTGTTTGTGTGTGTGTGTGTGTGCATATCCAGCTTTGTGATGGCCTGACCAATCAGCTCAACTTCTCAACTTTCAACAGAAACTTTGTTTATGCAGCGGCTGGCCATGGGGAGGGAGGAAGGGGAGGATGAGGATTGAGGTGGGAGAACAACAGAGATGAAAGGATGAGACAGAAAACTGGGAAAAGAGGCAGGAGAGAGCGATGGTGGAAACAATGCTCAGAGGTAGAGAAAGGGAAAGAAGGAGAGGAGGCAGAGGGACAGAGCGAGCAGAGATGATAAAATAAGGAGAAGGTGATGTTAGGGGATTGGAGGAACCTGAGAATAACGCAGGCTGAAGGAGAAAAAAAAACAAACAGCACGGAAAGGCAGGAAAAGAGACCATCAACAGTTCTGTTTGCTGTCTGTCTGTTATCCCCGTTTGTCCACCTTAGTCTCTCTACTCATATTCTTTCCTTTTTTATTCCAGTTCATTTTCAATGATGGTTTAATGATGATATTGACTTTTGACAGTTTTTTCATTTTTAGTCGCTATCTTATTACCAATTTAAAAAATTCACTTCACTGTTATAGCTGGGGAGTTTCCATTATCTGGCAAGTCATTATATTAAAAGGTTATTTAGCTTATAGTATATTAACCAAAGTACTGGCAGGGGTCTGTTCTCCTCTTGGCATTTGAAGGTTTAGCCATTCTTTTAATTAATTTGTTACAGAAATTTCTTGTCTGCCTGTAGAGAGTCAAAAAACAAGACTGGAAGGGTAGCATGCACCAAAATGTTTATTCTCTAAAGAGAGGAAGCAACACAGAGAACCACACGGCAGTAAGCAGTTCAGAGCTGTGCTCCGCTGACTGAGGGCTTCACCCCATTTTTATACTTTCTGATATACCTCTGGTCCTGTGTTTGACACTTCACAGACATTCCTGTACAGATGGTGGAATCACAGTGTTTTAGTTCTAGTCTGCACCACTTAGATTTACTGTCTGTTGAAAATAGTTACCCAGACATGCAAACTACACTTAGTTACCAGCTTGTTATGTACATCTATACAATCTAATGCAATGCAGTCCTCCAATGATGTTCCAAATCATTGTCACCAAAATGGTGACGCTGTGTCAGAAGATGAAGAGGTCTTAGTGGTGGTGGTGGTATTGTATTGGACTGCTTCATATTGAATGGCTTATCTGATGTTTTGTCCATTCCCAAATGGAATATTAGAAACACTACTTAAACATCATCACCAATTCAATACACCACTAACTATGGCCCCAAAATGACACTGTCACCAAAATTTGAACAACATATGCTTCACAACAATGTAATTTTTTGGAGGGCAACTCAGACTACAACATGTTAGAAGTGTCAGTGAAAGAATTGACTCTTAAATGTTGCTCATAGTCAAGCATCGGACGTGGATAAAGTAGTGTTTCAGTTGTCATCTAGAAAATAAGAAATTAACAGCTTTTTGAAATTGCTGAGCATAAATTCCTGCAGTGAGAGTGCAGCCTTAGAATCTATTTACAAATTGCTCCATCAGTTTAGATCAATATTTAAATGAAACTTTCTTGCCCTATCCCCAAATTTAATTCTTGAATTACTCTGTCCCATATAATTACTTGAATAAAGATGCTAAATTGGAGCCAAACATGAATTTAAATTTCTTTCCCTGCACCTTCTCAGTAATATCTTATTATGTCGACTTCCAGGATCTAGACTTGACACCCTTGAGTCTCACAGCAGCACCAGATCACTGACAAGCAGGCAGAATTTAATGTTTATATTTTGTGGGTTGAAGTTTCTTGGTTTTAAAGGATTTTTGCCGAGTTATGAGTGTGTAGATTTTAGAGGCATTAAAGAGTGGAAATTATAGTTGTTTGCAGACATGGTTATGATTTCAAAAGGATCCCACTGCACTCCACATTTCCTCATGTTCTAAAAAGTCAGATTTCATCAAAAACCGGATCAAGATATTTTCATAATGGGTGTGGATAGTGACAATATAATTTGATCTACAACATTCATGCAAAAATCAGATCAGATTTCCATCTCAGGTTTTACTCTGATTAAAGTTTTCTTCTTCAGTTGCCTCTTGCTGCCACATTTGCATCTATATGGGTTTATGGCTGAGGACCCAAAGTCATTACTCCTTAGACCCAGACGACAGCTACCATGATAAATATTTCAAGTAGGGCAATAGGGACTTTTTGTATGTTTAATCATCTTGTATAGTATGGCTTTGTTCTCTTTGCGTCATCTATACTTCTCTGTGTTGTGTCTGTTTTTTCTGTCTGTCCCTTTGTTTTTGTCTTTCTTGCTCTCTCTTTGTCTGTGTCATCCTCATCTGCTTCTTCTGTCAGTCTCGCTGTCAATGTGGTGAACGCTGTGACGTGCTTCATGTGTCTATGTGTGTGTTTGTAGCCATCAAAATAGGTTATATCTGAAAGAGTCATATTTCCTATTCAAACCCTGGGGGGAATTTATGTCCCTCTACCAAAGGAGAGACGTGCAAATCCCTGATCAGGCTGAAGTGAACACATAACCCAATGCTCAAATTGAAATAAGGAATCAAACACACCTGTGTGAACACATTTAGGAGTGACCTCCCTCTGCTGTCCGCACTTCCAGTTCACGGCGGACTCTAGCTGGCCCTTTGGGATTAACACAGTAGCTCAGAATCTGAATTTGCAATTACTTTTTATATTACAGTGTCGCTGTTGATCGCAGCTCCACTGAAACACTTGAGGATTACATCCAGAAAATACAACTTCACTGACTTCTATTGTTTCTCCCAGCCTCCTCCACATCAGTTGGTGAAGTTCACGGCCTCGTGCTTGTCACTCACCTTGATGAGCCGCCACCTTGTGGTAACCAGCATCCATAAAACCACAGTGACAGGAGAAACAGAAAGCGAATGCAGCCAATCTGCAGTGACGCAAAACTATGCTTGTGTTCATCACGTTTTCAAATGGTGTTTGTTCCTCTGTCTCTTGCAGCTTTCCTCCACTGCTGTTATTTGGTCTCTCTTGAGTTAAGGCTGTTAATGCCACAACACTGTACCAAGGGTCAGAGAGAAGGGAGGAAGGGGAGGTAGGGGAACCAGAGAGAGAAATCATCCTTCTGTTATGTCTTTTTAAATCCTGATGAACTGCGAGTGTTAAAAGTCACGCCTCTGGAAGCTGCACCTCAGGTTACTTGTCTCTTTGAGCACAAACAAGTTCTCCCAAGCGTAATTTTATGGGTTTAAAGTGTAACGACAGCTGACCGAGTCTCGCCCCTTTTCTAACTTTTATGCTTGAATTCTCCAGACCTCTGTAAACTTGGATATGCAAGATTAATTTAGGCCACACCACAATGATGTTTTATTCATCTCTACGATTCTTTTTCTTAACAACAGTTTAAGGGGGATAAATGCTTTTTCAACTTCAGAGGAGATAAAAAAGAACATTTCTAAAGAAAATTTACACATCTTAAAGTTACAAATGGGGTGGTTTTATTAGCAGTGTAGTAGATTTGTTCACTGCCTTTGGGGTATCTATTTCCAGTGTCTTATTTCAGATTTTGACAACATATAGGACATGTATTTATTTTACTTTATATTACTGTGCTTGATAAACACCATCTTTGCCCCACTTCCACTCCTCTATCTGGTCATTTTAGCCGTGAAAGCTTTTTTGTGTTGTTGTTATTTTAGAAACCCTGTGACATTTATATGGTCCATACTGAATCTGTTCACAGCGCACAAACCTGGTGCTGATCCTGCTTTTTCACAGTGTCAAGAAGTGGGTCAGCACCAGGATACTTTTTTATCTTACCTACCTACCACAGGAACTGAGCTGCTGCTAATGTGGAACATATACTCCGAGAAGAGTGGGGAGAACTATTGTTTGTTTTTGCTACTAGTTGCTTAGTGCTTTGTGACTTAAATTAAAGCGCCATATTATTATCAATATCAATATTATCATTATAGTTAACAAGACTGAATCATAACAACAAAGTGTTTCAGTAATGTTATGCATAAACTTAAACTTTGCTGTGGGTGTGAATAAGTTTCTTTTAATAAATGTGTCTTTATATTCACGTTTATTCCGTGGCTTGCTGTTTGCCCAGTTAAAAATAGACATCAATTACAACGATACTGAAGTCTGATCTCAGAACAGCTTTCTGTGCAATGTTGGGCTTGTGTGCATTCTTCATGCAATGTGCTGCCCACTTGTGGTGGCAGCAGGGTATTGTCTCTGAAAGCTAGCTGAGAGCAACGTTCTATTGTTTCTATCATTTTCATGGGTGTGACCTTGTCCTGTAGACAAAGGCTGGGTTTTGTCAAGCAGAGAGGACAGCGGCGTAATTTGAGGGTGTGCACATTTGGTTTGAGGATAATCCTGGGCTAGGCAAGCTGTCCCTGACTTAGCTTCTACCGTTCGGAGCTCAGTTAGGTATTGCATGCAGTATGCACACGCGCAGACGTCTGTGGAAACTACACATGTTCATTAAGCGTGAAGAAGCAGCAAGAAAACGAGCAAATTGCACAAATTTACTCACATTCTCTGTGCAAGATCTGCACTAAGCTTGAGAAGTTTGAGACAAATTATTGTTACGGGAGTATGTGGCTTGTGTGCATAGCAGGAGAGAGAGAAAGAGAGAGTGGTGATGCTGGCAACCAGAGAGAGTTAGCTAGTTAGTTAGCAGTTAGCAGTGTGAACTTACAGTGTAGTGTATGTGCACTTCAGCCTGTTTGTCAGTAAATAAATTGAACGAGTTCTCAAGACCAAAGTTTCCACATCTCTGTGCTTCAACTACAGTCCAGACAACGACCCAGGAAAGGTTAACAAAACTGAGGCTTGAAAATACAGGATTCTACATTGTCACTAGAGTGTGTCATTGTCAGTTAATGGTAAATATTTTGAGGAGTATAATAGAAATTATTTTTAGTTATTTTTCCTCTATACTACACATTTGATATGTTTACTGTCAGTTCAGAAGAATAATCCTAAAACTTGTTCAGACAGGAGGAAGAAAGGTGAAGATGTCCAGGCAGAGAGCAGCAAGATGCAGGAGCGAGACTTTCAGCACAGGAACGACAGGCAGCACTAAATCCTGAGTCAGGACAGGCCCTGAGTTTAAGAGAGATTTGCTACTGTCATGAAAAGGTATGTTTTAGTCTGGTCCATATTTTTGTGGTTAGTGTAGTACACAGCTGAATCGCTGAGTTGGGATGGGGTGGGGTGGGGGCAGCTGGCTGCAGAGTTCCGCTTCCCTCCCTGTAAAAGTCACCGCACGCCACTGCTTTCAGCAAAGGCTTTTTTTAACGATAGGCTTGCGCTCGTATTTATCAAACTGCTGCAAGTGAAATTTTGGACTTTGGAAGAAAGATGAAAGCAAAAGTAATTTACTTTTAGGGTCACTTAATTTTTTCTCCCTGTGCATCTCCACAAGGGTCTAACCTTCATCATCTGCCCATGTCCGTGAGGGTCCTGTGTGGACGACTGCGTGCAGCTCAAAATTTGAGTTGGCATTGACTGTCCACACTCTGAGCATGATGACTGCATCTGCACCAGACAAGGGTGCTCATTTCATTCACTCTATGTATGTATGTGCTGTTTATTTCATGTGTGGAACATGTGTACGCTTCATACCCTACTCTGGTATGAGCAGAAGTGCAAGCAGAAACAGCTGAAACTTGCTTTTGCTCCTAGTCACAAATGTACAGCTTAAACAGCTATTTTAGCTGATATAAAAGTCTTTATCAAACTTCTTTTGACTAAGAAATGCTCTTAAATATCAGAGACCTGCAGAGGTGCATGAGTGCAGTGCAGAAACTGGGCTGTGGACCCCTCTTAAATTAAAATGAGACACTGTTTGACACCCATCATTAATTTGACTTTTCAGTTCTGAGTTTCTTGAAACAATGTAAGTTCCTCTCAAATGAGAACCGTTACTACTTAATACAGAATGAACATAGGACAGTTCATAAATTACACTTGTGTGCTACTCTGAGGTTGGAGAATTTTAAGTCCTTTAGCTCTGACTGTGGTTCGATAGATAATGAGCCCAGTAGATGAGCAGGATACAGGAAACACTGTCTAGATATTCTGTGTTGCACAAGTCTCCTAAACAAACCCTAACCTTAAAGCATTGGAGGTGTAATGTAAAGACTTTCTGTACCAACAACAGCAGAGCAGAGCCTACATGCTTCCTTTGATGAGTCACTATATGTTTCCACTCTGAGTTATAGATTGACCAGCTCACAAACTCATTGAAGTGTGGGTTGGCTTGTGGCTGTAGAGGAGGAACAACAAAGAAGTATATGGGAGACAAATTGCACGAGGGGGGAGACAGAGTGGGAGTGAAGTCCATTATCTATTGCCAACACTCTAACCAGTGGGTGAGCTGTAGGGACAGTAACAGTAACAAATGGTCAGTCATGCCAAATAGTGTCCAGAAGCAAAGTACTGTAATGATGCTATATGCCACATATAGCAGCTAAATGGTGAGTTGTTGACATGTGTCTTTCACTCACTCACTTTAAGTGAGTGTTACAAACTTTCATGTCACAAGACATGAAAGGCGCTTTGTTGTGTTGAAGCCAATAGACTAGCTTCTGAAAGTAGAAGAGAAATAAGTGGAAAGTCTTTCATATACTACTACACTGTATGAGAGAGAGAAAGAGAGATGGTAAACAAGCGTAAAGGGAGAGTGAAAAAACGGAAGGAAAAGCAGTAAAGTCAAAGGAAACACAAGATAGAGGTGGATTTTCAGTGCTCTTCAGTTATCACTGTGCTCTACAACTTAGTTGACTAAGCAGAGGCGCACTGTCAGGAGAGGCAAACCATACAAATGCTTGGGGCCACCGAGGGGAAAAATGGCCCCTGATGACATATTAGAACATTTAGCAATGACAAATATAACCCTGCTTAAACCCTCCATAAATACACTATACAGTGCACTGCTGCTGCCCCAAACCCCTCCTAAGATGAGTGCTGTAGAGTGCTTCATGTAAGATATTCAGGGAGGTGTGTGTGTGTGTGTGTGTGGTTGTGGTTGTAACATTTTCAATCCAATTTTCAATCCGCAGCTGCGTCAAAATGTACATAGCTCAACATGTTGTGTGTGTTATGTCACATTCTTATAAATTGTGTGAAACACTGAATGTCAAAGGGAGAAGGCTGCACTTTAGGATGCGATATCATTTAATACCAACGTTGTGCAGGGCATGTTTGCTTCCTCTGACAAAACAATCCACATGGGTTCTGTTGAAACAGCTGTTCGCAGCTCTTGTGTTGTTTTTCAGTGGCAGTGGATGACATTAAACTAAATAATGACTAATTACTTCGTGCAATCATCCTCTGTCACCATTAGTGCATAAGTAGCATTGTTCTCTTTACTAATTAGTTTAAAGAGCATCATCATCCAATGAACAACTAACAGTAAACACATGCAAACCAGACTGCATTGCAACTTTCAAATATTTTACAAGAGACTTGTGAACGTCCAGCAGATTTGCAGCGGAGCATGGTTTAGAACAAAAAGTTAATTCCTAAAAGATACAGTGGTAAGCAGGTCCTGCTGTTTAAAGTGATATCGTTTTCATGTATTAATCCAACCTGCTGCTTCGGGGCAGTGCAGCTATAAGACAAGGACAACAGCTCAGACACCGGTCTCCAGAGCCACATCCCTCAGGTCTTCTTCTGGGATCTCAATCCAGACATCACCTTCAGGCTCTGCTTCCTCTTCTCTTCACCATGACAGGCAAAAATCCATCTTTCAATCTCACGCTCCATCTTACCATCACATGAGGCAGAAACTTGGTCCCAATCCAGGCAAAGCAAGGCACCGTTTTCCAACAGAGTACCGCAGCCTCGGTGCTGGGAGGGGTGCTGCAAACCAAACTGGAGGTCACATCGTGATGAAGCTGGCAGAACTACATCATCAGCAAAAAGCAGGTCACCAAACTGTCCTCTGCTCTGCTATCGGCCTTGAGGATGAAAATCACAATCAGAGTTGGTGACAAGACACAGACTTATTGGAACCAATGGTCTTGATGGTGTTTTGTGCAACAGCTCTGGTGGTCACCAGCACCTTCAACAAGATGTTGAGACAATGACGCACCAGTGGACTACATGAGGCGATCCCATGAGCCCTTCATCTCCAAAGGCAAACACAGGGTAAATACCTGTACCTGCCACCTCCCAATAAAATGAGCAGCAAGAAAGAAGGATCAGTTTCACAGAACGCTCTCCAACATCAACCACCTTTGTGAGTGAGGGTTACACAATTGTGGCTGTATGATTATTTAATCACACGTGTACCTGGTATCACAAAACGTCAAAAACACAATCAGCATTATAAAAATTTTAAAACCAGACCAGAAAAACACAAAATAATGAAACAATGGAAAAAACATACACAGAATAATGACGATAAAGAGGAGTCCAATTTGAGATCATGAGAACAACATATTTGATCTCAAGTACTGTGTCTGTGTGTGTGCAACATAATAACATCCCACTGTTGTGTTATTCGTGTTATTTTGTTCTTATTTGAGATCATCACTTGTGACCTACTTGGAGTGAAACTCCGGCTCCTTCTGTGATGTGCGGTTAAAAATAACTCATACTCAAACACATACACACACTCCTACTGTACACACACACACACACATACACACACACAAATGCACACACACACAAAACGCACACACTCAGAAAACACATGCACATTCAAATCCAAATATAAACTCAAAACCAGCAAATCTTTATGCTTACACACACACACACACAATTCATTCCACACTGCTGACCACAGTGATTCCCTAAACAATCTCAGACACATGCATGCACACTCACACACACCGACACACACATACAGGTAGAGTGATATTGTATAAACGCATGCACTTTCAACTATACAAGAACAGAAGCTACATTGACACACAGCTTGTACATTCACACATACAGTGAACACACACACAACACACACACACACACACACACACACACACACACACAACAAACACTCATACAAAGACACAGAGATGCATGCAAACATGTACAAGGCCACACGCTCATATACAGCACTGACACATGCGTACACGTTCTGACGCAGGGAAACACAGCGTCACTCTCTCAGTGCTGTGTCAACCTTCGTTTGTCTCTTCATCTCCTCTGTCGTTCTTCTCCTCTTCTCTCTTGTCTTCCAACTGTGCATCCTTTCATCCCTGACCCTGTTATCTTCTGGAGCATCTCAGAGAGAAGGGGGGGGGGGGGGGGGGGGGGTGAGAAAAAAAGTCTCTTCTTCTTGTTTCTCTTCTCTTTCTTTCAGTCAGGCTTCTGCCATAACTAAACACTCTTGGAAGATTTGCTTTACACCTCTCAGACATTTAATTCTACATGGCTGCGCACATGCATAGAATACATGTACACACGTATACACAACCCACACGGGGAGTCAGTGTGACAGGAATAGGAATGCATGGCTTTGAACCGGATGATCCTCTATTGTTAGTGAGCTGTTTGAAGAGGCAAATCAGCAAATCTATGTACACCGAGAGATAAAGATGAAAGCAACGAACGAGAGAAACTGATAGAAATGGAGAGGGCTCTCAAAAGTCTAAGGAAAAGTCAGGTCTCTGCATCACTGACATTCCTCCTCCGCCCTCTTTCTTCCTCTCTCCATTTCACCCTTGCTGTCTTTGCTCTCTTTCTACTGCAAGGTCATTAAAATACACTTGGGGGGTGGCAGTAAAGACGAGGACAGGAAGGAGAGGAAAAAAAAAAAAGAAGCAGAGTTTGACTTGGTCTGGCAAGGACATGAAACAAGCTGCAAAGCGGTCTGTGCTTAGAGAGATGCAGCAGAGGGAAAAGCGAGGGGATGCAGGGGAGTTTTAACTCCTTGCTAACTATACAAATTGTAAATGTGCAATGTAGTTGTTCTGTTTGGGAAAATTCAAACTGTATATAACGAAAATGTTTTACAAGCAGAAGGGGGAAAAAATCTGGAGGCAATTTTATGATCACAAACTTCTGATGCATTTTGGCAGTGAAAGAGTCTCCTACATGTAAGAGACTCATGGGGTCACCTCGGTGGAGTTGATGATTATGATGGTTTGGCCTTAATTAGTTTAAAAGCAGTATGTGTTGAATTTTAATGTAATTATAGCATTTTTATCATTCTGATGGCATGATGTTGAAGAAAAATGTTCTGCTTGCAGCATGGCAGATTTTTAAATTCTCCATGTTGGCTTCAGAGTTGTAGCTAGTTGTAGTTTGCTGTTGTTGTTGTTGTTGTTGTTGTTGTTGTTGTTGTTGTTGTTTTTTGGGAGTGTTTTTTTTGTCTGTTTGTTTTTGTTTTTTATTTTTCTCAGGCAATACCCATGTCATTACTTCTCTATATAGTAGTTTTAGTGTTAGGGTTGGACTCCACCATTCCGACACTGGATTTAAAATGCACTGGCAAGCATGATGTATTCACATGAAACAATGCAGTCTGTAATCCAAAGTTACTGTTTTCATTTTTTTTTTTAAATATCAGCCTTACTGTTACTCCTCTACAGCTGTATCAGTGCTGTATCAGTTCCACTTCATCCAAACCAAACATTTCCTACTGTCACTGCTTCAAATTAAAAGCACTGCACTTATGAAACACGGGGTGGCTTCTGTGTGAAGCAGCTGCAAGAAATGTAATGCATTTGTCACATGGGTTATCACTGAGGGTGATCGTTCATCAAAAATGCATCTGCGAAACTGGAAAACCGGTGATTTGACACAGCATGAAAGGCTGCCGGCGTGCGAACCGAACAGAAGTGAGAAGTGAAAACGACGGCTGCATCAGGTGTTTACAGTGAGTATGATGTGCATCACATTTACTTTCAGTGCATCACTTCCTTCATTATTGGCCTCATGCTTGACACCTCCTTCACTAAAATGAAGGACATCATGTGTGTGTTTCCCACAGGCTGAGGATTTATTCACAAAGGTTGACAGAGCTGAACATCCAGAGCTGGCACCAAGCAATAAATTTACAAGTAATTTCACTTCAATGAACCACTTAAACAGACACGTCCATTTTGTCAATCTTATTGAAACCGAAATATTTGCTAAGGAATCTATTTTAATAATTCTAGTTAATGACCCTATATGTAGTTCAGTTTAATTTACCACAGTGATTGAAGTGGGAAATAAGGCTGTT